>NW_020955699.1:127443-281393 GCF_003031625.1 Empidonax traillii
AAAAAAAAAAAAAAGGAATAAATGAAATAAATGAGACTAGAGGCCCCTTTTGATAATCACAGTTTTTCCTCAGATGCTTAATTTACTGGGTCACTCTTATCAGCCAAATTGTCTTTATTGGGCAAACTGTCAGGAATTGGGGCTTGCCCTTCTGGCAAAATGCAGTTTGATCCCAAATTTGTTTTCAGCTTTTGCCTCAGTATTTTTGTTGTTCTCCCAAAAAGCTAAAATAAAACCAAAGAACAATCAAAAGTTAGTAGATGGTATTTTAGCTGCCAACAGTACTTTTTTTTTCTCCTTAAAAACTCTTTCAGTCATAAAAATAACAACCTTTTCCTGCAAAGAAGGTCTTTCTTTTCTACTGCAGCTAATACAAGAAGAATGGTCTTGCAATTAAGGTGATTTTTGAGCAAAGTTTACTCCACGCCTTGCTTGTCCCAGCCTTCTTGTGTGACCTTGGATGTATCCTCCAACTCCTGATGATTCTCCTCTCTGGTAATCAGACTCTGCAAAGGTATTGTCAAATTAAAGGTCAGGCTTTCAAAAGTGATGAGTGATTTTGTTTCTCTGACTTCATCTGCGGAGGTTGGGTAATCCAGCACCTCTGAAAATGAAGCCCTGTTACAGAAATTTGCTGTGGAAAGAGGCATCCAGCAATGCAGGCACCTAGAATAAATAGTTGCTTTTGAAAATCTTGGCTGACACCCATGAATGCTTGTGAAGTACTTTAACATCCAAGAATGGAGAATGATTTAAATGTTTTGAAGTTATTCTCAGTACTAGAAGTTTGCAGGACTGTGTAACAAAAAGGGAAAAAAAAATTAATATAGCTGGTGCAATGAGGAAATTCTGAGAAATTAAAGAGAAAAGAGGATATTTTCCTAAAATGTAATTGATTTGCTTTAGTTTGGTCTGGTTCCCTTCTTTCAAGATGACATAAATCTTCCATAATACTTTCCTGGGAGCCGAGCAGATGCCTGCTGAATCATGGAATTTAACTCTTTCTCGGCAGCCTGCAGGCAGCACACATCCATCACTCTGAAGGGTACCAGTCTGGGGACAGTTTGCTGATGTACACCCCATGAGTATCTGGCCTGTGGCCTGACCATCTTGCTTGCCCATTTGCTGATTGTCTGTTCTGCACGCTGATGTCCAGGCTCTGCAGGTGGGACAACCCCTCCTGTCCTCCCAAGGGTGCTCCCTCTGGTGTCTCCCACCAAGCTCCAGCAGAAGGTCCCTGCTCCAGCCCAGCACCGTGCACAGCTCCACGAGGGTGGCAGCCTGCCCGTGGGTGAGCAGTGGTCCTGTGTCAAAACTGGGGGGGGGGGAGGGGGAAAGGGCTCAGAAGAGAATCTCAGCCTCAACCAAAAATAACCCTGATGTTTAGGGGCCACCCGAGAGGTGGGATCCCTTCCGAGGAACTCCATGCTTGAAAGGTGAGACAAGTCTCCTGAACAGGTTATTATCTTGAAGAGACAAATCCTCCAGTAGATTGAGCTTTTTTTTTTTTGTGTACCTCAAACAAAGAGCCAGCACAATCAAAGAGCTGTAAGATCTTTCCTTATTTTTTTTTTTGCTGCCTCTGTCGTTCCCTTTCATTCCTGCTGCCCACAGAAACTACCGCGCCTCCCTGTCTTCTGCTGAATGTACATCAAATAGGAGGTGAAGCACTGGCAGTCTTCACAGGAGAAGCCAGGCAGCGAGGGGGAGGGCGTCTTGCATGCTGTGATGTTTCATTAATTTATTTTTCCTCCTCTTCAGGGAAAAAGTAAATGTGGGTGACCCAGAGCAGACTGAAAAATGCAAGTGAATCGCAGGCTGGGAAGGAGCCTGAGAAGTGTGGGAGGAGTGCTCCTGCTGCTGGGCTAAAGGGGTGTGGGTCTGCAGTGGGACTGGAGCCAAAAAGGAGGCGCCAGGATTCTCCAGGCCGGGATGAGCTGTTGGTACCACAGGGATGCTGCTCCTAGCCACACTTTGCAGGATATACCGCTTCCCCTTTAGGTCTGTCATGACCTCAGGACCACTCCAGGTTAATGTCTTCCCCCTCTCCAAATACTTCTATCTATTCCTTTAGTCTCACCTAGAAAGTATAATTTGCCTTTTCAAATCAACACTGGCACATGTTCCCTTCTGAGTATGCATCAGTTACAATAAAAGCGATAAGCATTACCTTGGCCTGAAGAAAAGCATTGCTATCAACCTACTTTATTGTGCTGCTTATTAAGCATGAATTAATCTTGGAAATGATATCACAGAGGCCACTGCCACTCTTGTGATGTGCACTTTGTGAAGCCTTTGCTTGAGGGGTTATTTCTAACATATGGCTAGTTTTCTTTAAGGGGTTATGATGTTAGTTATCTTGCTTGCAAACAGGATTCACTGACTACCTGGCAGCAGATACCATACTTATTTTAAGGGAAATCAGCTGCACAGACAAGTAAAAGAGCTGTCAGATACAAGATGACTGAGTTATGCTTGCTTTGTTCACAGGTCAGACAAGAAAATCGCTGGCTGTGTAACGCCTGGAACTATCACAGCAAGACCCCTGGGGCTTGGGGAAAGCCAACACCACAAACGTCTTTGTGCCCCAGCTTGTTATACTGGGAAAGAGCCTTGGAAGTCCATATTTCTGAAACCAAACCTTTATACGTGTGGATATCGGCCAAGCGTTGTTCTGGATCTTACACTGGAAGGTGAACTGAGAGCACGTTTTGGCTCAGGTGCTGTAACGTGCTTTTATTGCTCTGCTTTGAAATGCATCTTTTCATTTCTCCCCAGAGCACCAGGCCTTTCTGGCAGCTTGAACAGTCTCACGCAGCGTTTGGGCCATGAAAATATTTGGAGTTTTTTCTGGTTTCTGCACTGCTTTGCTGAAGGCAATTTCAAGGACCACCCTGCCAAGGGTCTCACTGGTGATGCTCACATGAGCAACGCTCACACGACTGGTTTCAGGCTAGTTCTCAGCCCACCCTGGTTCTGCCCTTCTTGCTTGATGATACTGCTGACTGGTGGAAGTGGAGTAGATGCATCTCCCCTGCTCAGCACATGGCAGGGAGAAAGTTGCTTTTTCTTAGGTTTTATGTTTCTACCAAGCATAACCTAATGAGCTTGATGCTGCTTGCCCTCACCTGAGGAAGGGATGATAGATGTGTGTGGGTGAGAGCGCCGTCTCATATGGCAGTGCTGTGTCACGAGGAGCTGACAAACCCATTATCCCCTGTAGTGCTGGCTGTGACAGGAACAGGCTGCTGCAGCTCCAGGCTGGCACGTGATGGCTTGAGGTTGTGGCAGCACAACCCACCTATAGAATTTGGTTTTATTTGTAAGCCACGAATTGTAAAGGGAGTGGCCTTATTTTTAAGCTCTGCTACTCCAGAGGTAGCCAGATGGTTTATGGAATGATAATGGGTCACAGAAATGTCTCTAGAAATGCTTATATGTCGTGTCAGTGTGCAAAAGGTCATCTGCAGAGACGCAGATGAGATTCTCCATTTAAAGCATACTGATATATATGGAACACGCAGCAAAGGCTGCAGTCTGTGAAAAAAGCAGCTCTCCCTTTTTTTGTGCAGATAGTCTGGGTTTCACTGCAAATAACACAGTCAAACCAGACAGCAAAGGTGTGACACTAAAAAGTGACACTACAGGCATTTGTTCCCCCTCACATCCTGAGGTTCCCATGTGAAGCAGCACATAGCTCTGGAAGGCTGTCCATCTTCCCCTGTCACCGTCTGGTCTGCTTTTATTTAGACCTGGCATGTTTTTAAATGCATTTTGGACATGCCGGTGCACTGAGGCTGTTGATTCATTAACATACATCCTCCAAAAGCTGCATCCAGCTCTGTGCCCTCCCCGGGGTGGGGGGGCTGAGCTATCCTGTCCCACATTGACCCTCCCTGGAATGCCCTCCTGGGCTCTGGGCATTGGAGACCACGCTGCTGTTGCTGCCGAGCTTGATGCTGTGCCCCTCATCTAAGAATAGCCTTACTGTCTTGAACGCCTGCCAGTTCCTGAAAGCTTGGCAAGCAGAGGGAAGAAACACAGCCATTATGTAATGGTTTCTCCTGGCCAAGAAAAAAATCCCATTTATTGATCTCCTGTCTGAAAACCTCAGTAACTCTGTGTAATTGATGACCAGCTGTTAAGAAAAGCTGTTTGTAGGAAGAACATTTATAATTAAAGAACAGACACTTCGAATTCAGCTCTCCCTCCATTTTCTCACTGCATTTCTCCCTGCTGTCTCAGGGAACAACCAACCTGCCTGGGCCTTTAAGCTTCTTGTTTCAAGCCAATATATGCCTTTCCCAGAGAGCAGTGCTGCGTTCTCCAATTTCACTCCCTGTGCTACAGAGGGGAACTATTCATGGAGCTGTGTGAGAGAAAGAGATTAAGGAAATATCAAGACTAACAGATGGGAAGCAGGCAGTGGATGACGTGTAGGCAGGCTGATGTTACAGCAAGTCTTATCTTGTTAGCAGAAATATGTTGCAATAAGCAGAGCTCTGGGAGAGGGTTGGTTTTGAGCATGAAATAGGAGAAGACCTTTTTGTCTGATGAGGGACCTGCTTGTGTCTAAAAGGGTCATATTATTTAATGCCCTGGTGCCCCTGAACATTTAGATCTTAGATCTCTGTTTTTCCATGCCTACCCATCTCCTGGGTGCTTTTGAGGTGAAAATGTTTCTGGGTTTCTCTGCTGAAAGCATGACTGTCCTGGTTGTTCGAGGGAAACCCAAAAACATATGTCACTCAGCTTGGCTGTACAGCATAGGTCCCCCAGACCAGTGGCTATCCACAGGTTCAGCTACAGCCTGCCTCTCCTTACCCCACACACACACTCTGAGAAGGCCAGCATTGGAAATAGACAATTTAGCATGAGAATTATATTGTGCATTTAAATGTAAATTGCCCGGGAATTGACAATTGCTTTGTTTGAATTGTAATGATTCGAGTACGAGTGTATTGGGTTTTTTCTTAGAATGCATTTTAACTGGTATTTATGTCCTTTTACACCCATCTCAAGCACAGATATGCATGGGTCTTTAAGCTTTCAGCTGTAAATCCTTGAGCTGTCACATTCCTGTTAGGAAACCAATTTCTTTGACCTCTCCAGCAATTGTGAACAGACTGTTACTCTCTTCCCCCTCCCCATCTTTTGTTTTTGGAAGACCTCTTGTTTTAATTCAAGGAGTTGATAATCTCAAGTCCAAAAAAAAAAAAAAAAAAAAAAAAATGCAGTTTGGGTCCTCTCCCACTCCGTGAGCACCTCTGCCAGTGATCCGTCTCCCTGCCTCTCCATCTCGCTGCCTGCCGATCAGATCACCATGACAGCCGGGGAGAGCCTCTGCAGAGTCTGCTAAGCCCAGAGATTCTTTACCAGCCTCACCAGCTGAGGGTACCAAGCCCATCTTCCAGGCTAGGCAGCCCCTCCATCGTGATGCTCACCATCAGCTTAGGACTCGGATGCTGAGGATGAGCAGTTGACATGGGAATGATCTGATCCCACTGCTTGTGCAGAGCACCAGGAAATGAGACTGAGCAGACAGTATTTTTTTTCCCTGTGGTAGGCAGGGGGAGGGGTTAAAAACAGATGTACACAGATCTGTTCACAGCAAAGACCTGTTTTCATCCATGGATGCTCCAGTCCTGTTAGCTGGGACCGAGCACCAGCCCTCAGTACGGGTTAAAATCAGTCGAAGGGTGGCCAAGTCCATTCTCAGGCTCGGCCCAGAAAAGGATATTTTTTTTACCATCTAAGAAACTAATAAGGTGAGGGAAGCCAGGGGTTAATCACCTCTACCTTCCCCATCAGGTTTAACAGTCACTAGTGGGAAAAGCCTGGATTTCAGCTCTGTTTGCAAGGTGGGAATCAGTAAATACCATTATTCTCAGTCTTTCTGAGGTGCAGCCAACTTTCTGGAATGCTGTATCTCAGTCCAAATAAAACCTGTATGTTTCTCGTTGGTCTGGCCACATTTCTTGAGACTGTTTCACTGATTGATACAGGAGATATAAACAAAAATTGAAATAACACATGCCTGGTAATATAAACAAAACACTTTCATCAGAGAGAGAAGATTGCAAAATCAGCAGCTTGCAGGGCTCAAACGCAGCCATGCAGTCCTGAAACCAAGAAAAAAAGAAATAAGTAAATAGAAATAAAACCTTGACCTTAATTGTGTGGATATAATTCTGTAAAAGCTAGAATCAAGCTTTTCCCTCCCAGCCCCCACGCTAATTCCTTTAGCCTCAGTGGCATAAAATGCTCAGTAGCCCAGTCTGATTTCCCCCTCTCCTCCTTATCCACACTAGCAACCAGAAGATCAAATCTGTTGCTATTCCACTGCAGAAGAGACCCAGAGGTTCACCCTGCCAGTCCTGGGTGGACTGATTCCTCCCAGTTCTTATGCAGCTTCCAGAACAGGTGTCTGGAGCAGCAGCCACTCACCTCCTGACCTGGACAGAGCAGTCAGCAATAATCACATATTGCTGGTGATGAGCTTTCCCTCAGCAATACATATAACCTTCATGGGTGGGCAATGGATACTGAGGAGTTAGAGAGGCTTGACGTGATTTGTTGAGCCACAGAGGTGTAATTATAATGAGTTTCATGCAGTTGTTTTGTAATTTGTTGCATTCGAAAAATCGCCCCTAGTGATGCTTAATGTTTATGTAGGACTCCATGTTAGAGTCATGAGTTCATTAAAGCTGGAAAAGACGTCTAAGATCATTGAGTCCAACCATTTACCCAAACTCTGCCAAGTCCACCACTAAACCATGTCCCTAAGGGCTGCATCTACACGTTTTCGAACACTTCCAGGAACGGTGATTCCATCACTTTCCTAGGCAGCCTGTTCCTGTGCTTGACAAAAGACACCTGTTCAACTAAAGCAAAAAGCCAGGCAAGATGCCTAGTGGGTGCATTCCCTGTGTACATCCCCAGTGCATTCCTGGATGCACCCCCCACGTGTATCCCCACTGCATCCCCAAGTCCTTTCTTGGATCCATCCCCTGGATGCACAGCTGGATTCATCTTCACGGCCACTCAAGAGCACACGGTGCTGCCTGCCAGCAATTCTTAGACTTCCCAAGATCCTGAAAGATTGTGCCTCCCATTTCTGGAAGCATTTCCGTGGGAGGTACAGACAGAAGAGCTGAAGGAGTCCCTGAGCTGTGCTCCATGGGGAAAGGGTGCAGGATCAAGCCCATGCACACCTTCTCTGTGGTACACTGGAAATCACCCCTGTGCCCTCACTCACAGACCTGGCAGCCCATTTCCCGAGCAGAAGCTCCTGCCGTGGCCAGGTGGGAATTCTCCCCTGAATGTTTGTTGCTCTCTTTAAATATCTCAGTCTTCAAATTCCCTTTTTCGAGCCTCAGACAAAACTATGACAGCTACCCCACAAATCAGCCATCTAAAAGAAAAAAAAAAAAGAAAAGTCACATTTAATTACTCCTGAAGGGGAACTTATACATGAGGAACACTTATTAGAGCAATATATTTTTTCTTTTGTAGCTGTGAGCTGATCTCTAATAGCACCAGAGAAGTACCAGTGTAACCTTGGAGTGTGTTTCATTATCATTCAGATGGAAACTGCTGTCTTATGACTGCAGTTTTAAAATACAGTACATTTTTATAATTTCTAAGTAGGCAATCAAGTGGACATAACACATGAAATTATATCCAGTCCTGGCACCAAACCCTGCCCTTCACTTGTCCATGCTATTCCATGGATATTAAGGGCTTGGTACAGCTGGGGCTGGATTTTGACCCCAGGGTGATCCTGCAGTCCTCCAGTCTGACAATAGCAATGCAAACATGTAGGCATTTATGGATTTACTAATTTTAATTTTAAAGTCACTCAAACACTGGGGCAGCCTCTCTCCCTTCCTTCCCCTTCTCATCATGAAAGCAGCAGGGCATGGGCAGCAAGTGTCTCCTGGCTGGAGAAAACGTGACCCATGAGCTGTTCCTCAGGATGGTTGAGTTGCTGGGAGCCTCAAATGCTGCTGTGTGCTGTCAGCACTGACCTGAGGGGACCAATGTCTTCGGCTGTTTTCCTCCCCTCAGGCAGCTCTCTGGATCTGCAAATCCATTCCCTTAGCTAATTAACAGATGGCAAAGGCAAAACTAATCAATCATTTCCCAGTGGGGCTGCTGGTAGCCCGTCAGTTCAGCAGTCAGAGAGAGTTCTGCCCTGGCCCCACTGCCCCATCATTCCCAGGCAGGCACTTGAGCATCCTACTTCATCTCAGGCTTCAGTTCAGACTCAGGACAAAGGAGGATGAATGTTTAGCTTGGAGGACATACAGTCTATAGGAAATTAAGTGTTTTCTGGCCTACATTAGAAAGCTGTTGAAAAAGATGCTGTATTTCAATAGAGAACAGCAAAAGAGAATGGAAACCTCAGGATGACGTTGGAAACCAACAAATATTGGGGAGGACAAATGTTTCCTTTCTACTGATGATAAAATTAATATATTTCCATTGCTATTAAATATATATGTAGGGAAAAGAAGACAGATGGGAAAATTCTCTTTGATTTTAACTCTACTAGACGTAATGAAGTGATGTTATAAAATGCAACGTCTCACACAGGTGACCTGATGTATTGCTTTTAAACTAGATTTGTCACCAGAACTCTTTGAGTCCAACTCCTGGCCTTGCACAGGACATCAAAAAGTGAGCTCATGAGCATCTACAAATACTCTGAGTTTTGCTTTAGAGACTTTTTTCCCCTCCTATCTGTGGGATGTATCTGACACAAATGACTGTGTTTCTGGGTACCTTGCAATTTTTAATGTATTTATTTTTATAACACATCTGGGAGATAAGATATTTGCCCACGACTTGCAGAGGGAACTGAGTCACAGAGAGACAGCATCAGAACTTAAGGAAGGCTTGTGGGGACAAGAGGCAATTTCTGGGTCTTGGCACTCTCAAGTAAACCCCATAAGGCTCCTAAAAGTCCATGTGATCATCCCACAAGACACATCTGCACTAGTAGGCCCTTGTGCCTCTCTTAAAAAGAGCTGAAGTGGGGTGGAAACACAACTTGCTGGATGGGACACCTCCTCTCCACTGTATCCCTGACACTCTGCCCTGCCTCCCTCCCCTTCCATCTGCCAAATACTTCCATGAGCCGTTGTTGGCACTGCAAGTGGGTTGGGTTACCCAGACCCAAAAGAGAGCTTCTTTGTGACAGAAAAATGCCTCCATTTGTTAATCAAACCTCAGAAGTTTTCCCCTGGAAGAGGCTCAAATATGTGCCACTGGAGCGATGGTTTCACTGCTGTCTTCCAGGTTTTCTAGGTCTCTAAGCCCAGCCATGTTGCTTGCCTCAGGTTTCCCCTTGATATTTCCCAACATCTCTGCCTGATTTTGGGAGACCACCACCCTCTGAAAGCCATGTTTTCAAACCAGGAATCCATCAAGTGCTGCCCCAGATGTGCAAGCCAAATGAGATGCCCAAAGCTGTGAGCAGTGACCAGCCTGACCACGCAAGGGCATAAATAAGAAATTAATTTTGCTCCTCTTGGCATGTTAACTTTGTTTCTGACTTTCTCCAGCTTTCCTCACAGCATTGCTGCCTCGGATGCAGCCCTTCCAAAAGCCTCTGGGGACAGCAGGCGCTGCCACGTGCTGAGGCTGGCCAGAGCAAACAGGGTGATAGACAGTCTGAGGCGCTCTCCTTCCCTAAGGAAGGGGATTAAGTGCAGCTCGAGACTATCTGCCAAAGCCACATTTAGCACAGGGAGCTGATTGCAACACTCACATTGCTCACTGAAGTTTTATAAATATAACCAGCCCAGGCACAGTCTCTCTTGACACTGAACAAAGAAATGCAAGGAGAGGTCCTGATATACTGTCCCATTGAATTGTTTGAAGTTTTCATCTCCAACAGTGCTCCCTTAGCATACAGGTGATGATGTCCAGCACACCATGGTGGGAGGTTATAGCTGAAGGAAGGGAGGCCAGGGTGATCTCCTTTGCTTTCCCTGGATTTTGCAGGATTTTCTTGCTTGTCTTCTGCATTGATTGACTGGTTGGTTGCTCCTGAAGTTTGTTCCTGGGCTGAGTTCAGGAGACAGGATCAAGATTCCCTGTCCCACACCACATCTGTGTCTGTGGGGCAGAAACCTTGGGCTGTCCTAGCACATACCACAGAAGGCAACACTCAAAGACTGCTTCCTTAAATACCTACTGATCAGACAGTAATATTAATCAAGGCAAGCTCTTTCCCCTTACTAATGAGCTGATGCTGTGACATTGAAGCATCTGATGCAGCAGTGATCATACAGTGGTGAAGGTCTGGGACCCTGTGGAGGGTCTGCCACAGGTTTTGCCTGTACCAAGCAGAAGCAGGGTCCAGGCTCTTAAAAAAGTGCTGATATTTTCCCCTGCAAAAGTCAAGATTTGCTGGCAGATGTTCACAGGCACACCCCTGGAGCATCCCGGGGTTTGGTCTTTTTCTCCTTAACTTTAAGGGTGGTTCTGTGTTCTGAGTTTTAGTGATTGCTGACACAAATTTCCAGTAGAGCTGCAGCTACAGTTGCAGCAAATTGAAGCCAACTGAATGCAGAATTTCTTTCTTAGTTGTCTTTCACAAATGTCCCCAAAGGGGTTGATGGAGCCCAAGGGGTCACGGGCTGTGAGCTGCACTCGGTGAGAGTGATCCTACTGGGATCGCATCCTGCCCAGTTGCCACAGCCAGAAGGACCACAGCACTCCTGGTGCATTGTCCATCCCAAAGTGTCTAAAACATTGTGGGATAAATGAGAACATTTAGAGAAAAAGGAGAGGAAGTGTCACACAACCAGAGAAAATTTCTTGCTTGAATACATGTACCTGTTCTTAATGCCTAACAGAGAAAGACACCTAATGGTTTCTAGAGCTCAGTAGCCAGATAAAAACAGAGTGCAGAGGTGGTGAAGTGACAATATCTGTTAATGAAAAACCAGGATATACAGCTTGGGCTGTTGGGCACATGGCCCAGCACTCGGCCTGAGCAAATCGGCTGAGCTGCGCTGGAATCAGGGATGTCAATTCTCTTCCCTGTCAAATGCCATAAATTAAAAATAGAATAAAAATCTTTTAAGGGATGTGCTCGCTGACAGTGTAATATAAGTGGCTGTGGGATCATTTTCTACAGGTAGGTTTATATGGGGAAAGAAATTACAACTCGCTTCATAGCAGGTATTTTACTGCTATTGCAGAGTTTCCTGACACGCTTATTCATAAGGAGTGATCTTCCAAACAAGCATCATGTGGAATCTGTTGGGACAGTGAGTCACTGTAACCATCCAGCACCTGTGCCAGGCTGAGATGGGGCAAGTACAGGTAAAAGGTGAGCAGAGCTTCTTTTTTTCTCTTCTCTCCAGTGGTGGAGCAGCCTCTGCTGAGGGACACACCAGGTGACATCCCCAGCCACCAGCCATGCCTTCATTGTCACCCTACCTGCTTCCTGTCTGGCTTGGTTGACACAGATCCCCAGCAGTGCCCTCATCCAGATGTGTTGCAGTGCATAAGTGCACTGCCATCTTACATTTTCATTCCTTCAAAAGCTTAAGCTGAAAATGGGATGAAAGAGACTTCAGTAAACTGAATATTTGCTTTTAGATCTTTGGTTTGTGTGGGTTATGTTCAGGGGGTGGGAGGAGGAGGACAACTTCATGATAACCCAGAATAATTTTTTCTTCAATTTTTCAATTTTGACAATATGCAAAAATCACATAGGTAAAATTTCTGAATAATATTATTGCATCTTCTTGGCTGTTGATACGCAAGTCACCAGCACAACAACTTACAATCTGTGAGGCCATAGTGAAGTAATTGCTAGTTGCTCTGTGGACCTGTTCTTTTCATTGTGCTTCCATTCAGAATACAGATTACAGATTTTTACCCTTTTTTCCACTTTCCTGCTGCATTTTTTTTTTAACTGTAGTCAGCTTCATGGCTAAGTTCAAGAACCCTCTGGACCAAAGTTTCAGAAATTATAAGGCAGTGCCAAATTTAATATTAATGTTCCTGGATTTATAACAAAGGTGACACCACTCATAATGTTATTATTACTATCTAAGAAATTTCATTAGTGGTATGGACTTGCCTCGGTGCTGGTGAATGCCAGTGGAAACCCTTCCACTGAGTTCAGCAGGCTTTGTATCAAATCATATTTGCATATGAAGATATACATCAGCTAGATAGAATCTAGGATAGAAAAAGGTCAGTTCTTTGGAAGGGAAAGGTTAAGAGAGTATATCCTTCCTTTTATGCCTTTGTATGCATAATTTTTTAAAAGCCTGCCATAAGTAATCTTCTTTACTGCAGATCTGACCATTTCTTTTCTGCTGTGAAAACACTTTTTTAAAAATTAGCATTAGGAAAGAATATTAAGGGATATTTGCTTGAAATGAGATACCAGGAATAATAAGAGTTTGGGCTTGTCAATACTCTTGAGCTATTTTCCAGTAGGTAAGTGCTGTAAGTGCAAAATCAAAAGATTTCCAAAAATGAACCAGAGGGAATTCACTTTGCAAGGAAGAATCAAACAAGCCACCGTCCTTGGCATCTTCAGTAACTGCCTGTTTCTGAAATTTCTACTGACTGGCCTTCCTGTGCAGCGAGGCTTCACCCAGATTTGCATTTGCAACGCTTTGGCTTTCTTATCTTTCAGATTTTTGATTTTTTAAAAAATTGCTCTGACTGGTTTGTTGCTATCATTGTAAATTATGAAGCCCCTCCTTAAACACCTACTGCAATCTGGATTTTATTTCCGTTAGTTTAATGGAAATAGTGGTGCAAGTGTGAATTTGCAAGGAAACCAGTATGGGAAAAGCTCAGCTGCTGCACAGAGATGCCTGGGTGTTGGTGGCATTTGTGCTGCTGCCATGGTAGTCGTGTTGTTGGAGAATTTATTCCTTATGCCTGACTTGTACCTGATCTGTGTCTGCCTGGCTGCTAGTTAATCCTGTGCCCTTTTTCCCCCCAGTTTTGGCTATGTTATCCTGATCCAAGTTTTTCTTTAGACTAAGCCCATTTCTCCCATTTCTCGCTGCTCCTCCCCTGGAAGGCACCTCTCATCCTTTGTTTACATGAGTGCTCACGTGCACGCTCACCCAGGATGATAACTGCTGATGCAATTATTACTGTTCTAGCTTTCAGCAACACCTTAACTCCTCTGAATGGGATAATCAATACTCTCTGCCCATCTGGGAACGGCAATGGCTGACTGTGCCTCTCTGTAACGTCAGATGAATAGTTAAACATCAGTGTGTTTTCATCTGGTGCAGCCGAAGGCTCCCAGCTGCCAGCAGCTCTCAGCTCCTTGTTCACGTGTATGTGAATTTTCCACGAGCTTGTACTGTACAATGACCATTCAAGGCAGAGATTTCTTTGTTTCTTTTGTGTATCCTTAGACAAATACTATCCACGTTTGTTATGCGTTAATCATTTTTATGGTCATCTCTGTGTGTTCTTTCTATAAATAACATTCTCAAATCTCTCTCCCTATCTTGTTTATTGTAGCTAATTCTTTAGGCTGGGTGTCTCCACCAGAGGTGCAGCCTGAATGAACACAGACAAAAATCATAGCATAGTCTAGGTTGTAGGAAACCGGGATTTTCTTGGTTCTGTTGAAAATCCAGCCCTCCAAATATCTTCTTATTCCATCTCTATAAATACTGTACAGTGGTGACAAAAGACAGGTGATAGCTTCAGACTTAGCTGTGGTGTTAGTCTGGCATTAAATACATAATTCCTGCTGTGTCTGCACCGTCTCTCAATGGGAGTCTCCTGAAGGAGAAGTCTCCAGGGAAGGGGAAGAGCTGTGAACCACTGACTGCAGAGTGTGCCTTGGAGATATGAAGTTAGGAGGAGAAGCTGAAAACGTGATATGTCTTTTTCAGTTTGACCTCAGCCTCTAATAGTGTTTGGCAAGTCAGCCTGGCAGATAAATTGGTTCATATTAGAAAATGGGGTTGATTTATTATGAAATTGATTGCAGCCCTGTCCTGTGCTGAAGGCATTAGCGATAACAGCATCGGGTGTCTCAGCTCTTAACTAATGGGCTTTCCCCAGGCTCTCCACTGCTGCCAGGCTATTACCCACAGCCAGCAGCATCTGCTGGTCCCTCCTCATGGGGACAAAATCCTTTCCAGGCAAGGAAGTCAGGGAGTGCAGGTTGGGCTTTCTAAAGAGGCTGGAGCCTTGGGAACCTGCAGCTGTGTCCTGCTCCATCACCCTTGGGCAGGGCAGACTCAGATGCCTTGCGGGCAGCTGGTGATTCCCAGAACATACAGACCTGCAGGAGCAAGGCCACCTGCACCTTTGCAACAAGCACCTTGAAGTATCCAAGCATTGTGTGGGTTTTTCTTACGACTGTTTTCTGCAAATGGAAATGGTTACTGGAAATATGCAAGAGTATCCACTGAACTCCTCCTGTTCATAGAATCATAGACTGGTCTGGGTTGGAACGGACCTTAAAGACCATCTTGTTATAACCACTCTGCCATGTGCAGGGACACCTTCCACTGGACCAGATTGCTCAAAGCCCTGTCCAACCCTGCCTTGAACACCTCCAGGGATAAGTCATCCTCAGCTTCTCTGGGCAGCCCTTACCAGCGTCTCACCGTAAAGATTTTACCTCATATCTAATCTAAACCTGCTCTCTTTCAGTTTGAAGCCATTAGCTCTTATCCTATCTATACATACCCATGAAAAAGAGGGCTTTTCGTTCTTTCTTCTTTTTTTTTGGTGAAGTTGAAAAGTCTTTTAACCACAAAGTAAAGCCATCACCCAGTGTAACAAGGGACTTTCATTACTTTTCGCAAACAAAGCCATATTCACCCATGATAATCACAACCTGCAGTGCAGTTGCCTCAGACACCTCAGCACTGGGGGATAAATTGAGGCTGATTAAAACACAAATGAACAAACCAAACATAGCAGCCACTTGAGCCCTTTAAACTACTTGGGGTCTATCTAACATAGGAAACTCTAGTCACCTATTTGCAGTATGGCAATAGATGTAATAAACACAAAAAAGAGTATGTGTGATGTCAAAAGTCAGCCTCTTGTGTTCTTGTCTTTCTTTTTGCACACTACTGGGCCCTACTCCAAAGAGGAAAGGATTTTCCAGTTAATTTGTGGTAGTGGTAGTTACGACTCTTTCAGCAGTTGTGCTTAGAAATCACTAAATAGCAGACACTGAAATATTTAGTGGCTGGTTTAAGCAATATTTTTCAATATTTTTGAAGGAAAGGGGTTTTCAATGATTGAAATGCACCTTTAAACATTTTCCAAATGAAAAATTTCAATATGAAAGCACTGTGTGGCTTGAAAGGAAAAAGCTCATTGCAAGACAGCCTGTAATTGGACAAAACTGAAAATAAACTTTTCAAAATAACTGAAAACAAATTGATTTGGGAGATGAAGGAGGTCAAATTTTTATAAATGTTTTTCAACAACTCCCTGCCAGTCAATCCTGTATTGACTGTCTTTTTACATAAATTACTTTCCAGGTAGGGAGAACACTTGTTGCACCACTCCCATGGGAGTGACACAAGGTTGTCTGACTTTGTTTTTGCCATCAACTTCAGTAGCATTTTGATGTCTGAAGAAGCCATGTGGCATAACTGCCCTGCAGGAAGGAACAACTGCACAACACAAACTTTTTCAGAGAACAGCTGTTTCAGTATGTCTTCAAACCAACTTTGGAGACACCATTCTCCTTCCCATCCTGACAACCGGTAGGGCAACAGCTGTCAAGAAGCCAAGAGACACTAATGTGTGTCTTATTGAAGCAAAATATTCACGTGGCCAAGAGCCACAGTCATCTACTCCAGCACCCCAAATCCCCTCAAGCCAACGCCATGTTTGTTCTCCTGGGGTCTGGTGCTCACTAAGGCTGCTGAGCCCTGGGTGTGTTCACCAGGAGCTGTTCCTCTCTGGTATGGTTGTGCCTAAAGGCTCTTTAACAGCCATACTCTGCTCATTTCACAGCAGCCCTGGGAAGAATTCACCCCAGATGGGCAAAGGGCAGCTTTCCCTCCACCGGCTCCAAGCAGGTAATACCCAGGTACGAGTAAGACATCTGGGAGCCCCATATATTTTCAAATTAATTTTTATAAGGCAACGCAGTGGCCTGAGAAACAGTTCTGAATATTATGAATAATTGCCTAACATGTCAATTTTCCAGGCTTGTGCTTTTATCATTAACACCTCCGATTAGCAAAAACTCAGAGTCTGAGATGTTCCTTTGATTTAAAAGGTTATAAATTTTGGATGCAATGTCAGAGAGTAAATTTTACAACACAGCCAAGCTGTGGACTAATTAAAAGACTACCCCAGTACTCTTCTCACCCAATACATCTCAGATTTGTGACAGCCTTCAAGAAGAGACATGAATTATGCCATGTGCACCATATGCAATCTATTGATCTCTCTGTGTGTACATATGCTGTGTTTGTGTGTATATGTGCACTACAGCCCATGTTGATGATGGCTTCTTCACAACTGCGTGCACAGACAAAAGTTTGTCGTAGCAGAGAATTTATAGCAGTGCAATTAATAACTGAAGTCATTTTGCTTCCTTGCCATTGCAGGGTTAGTTTTGCTCTTTAACTCCAGAGGTCCTAGGAGTCAGGCATTACCTTTCCCACGAAGAGGATTCACCTGTTTGTGTTGCTGTGGTGCACAGAGGTAAGTTTTTATTTATCACTGAGCTGTTCCTTGTGTCCTGGTTGAGGTACACTGATCCATGCCTTGTGGACCTTGTTGATTCTGTACAATGTCAAGTGAAAATAGTAAAGCATTCATGTTTCCCTTAACACCACGCACTGAACAGTGACATGTCCTGTACCTTGGCAGTCAATGTTTGTGGTCAGCAGCAGTGTCCTCTTTGGTGCCTCCACCTGACACAGAAAATCAGGATGTCTCTAGCTCTTCCCAGGACAGTGTGAAATGGCTTGCTGCTCACCAGTATGTCT
Organism: Empidonax traillii; assembly: GCF_003031625.1. Taxonomy (NCBI): domain Eukaryota; kingdom Metazoa; phylum Chordata; class Aves; order Passeriformes; family Tyrannidae; genus Empidonax; species Empidonax traillii. The sequence goes on from NW_020955699.1 coordinate 144,429, forward strand.
TCCTAAGTCAGTGCCTGCAAGGGACAAGCTTCTCTTGATTGTCAGCAAAACGAATATATGAAGAGCAAAAGGGCAACATATGCTTGAGAAACATGATCTGGAGCGGCCAGGTACAAGTGGGAAATTATATCAACCAGCTTTAGGTAGCATAAGTTTCATGGGTCAATTTTTCCTTTTTCTCAATCTCAGTCTCGTTATGGCTGTTGATGTTACTGTATTTGGCAGTAGAACAACAGGGAAATAGTTTCCCCCCTACACATGCAGAATTAGAGATTCATACCAAGATAGATGAGCTAGATTTAGATGAGAGGGAATTTCTGTTTGAGGGTGTTCATGTAAAAACTGTTATACAGTATTAGGCTTGTGTGAGCTCTCAGTATAATAAAGGAGAACTGTATAAGCCTTGGAAGGAATATATCACTAGAACTTTGTTTCAATGCAAAAAAACCTGGAAACCCACACTAAGCTTTTCTGCTAGTTGTAATTATCTGGCTTTATTGATCATGGTGCTAAGGTTATCTGATGGGTAGGGTGTGAGCAAGGATCAGCTTCAGTCCATGAATTAAAGCTGCAGACTGTCAGCTCTAATTTACACTCATACAGTCTGAAAATTGTCCTCCTGCAACGGTAGAACTCCCTGGGACTGACACAGATAGGCAGCATATGGAGCCTGTGCAGCAGGAATGGAGGCGCTGGCACTTGGCACTGCTGCTCTGTATTATGCAAATATCTGGATTGCAAAAGCAGGAAACAAGGGCAGAATAAATTGGGAGGGGTCTGGTACTGGCAGAAATAAACCCCTTGGTGGCATTAATGAAATTCACAGGCTTGTGGAAAGGAGGACTGAAGAAAGGCTCCTCAGCTCTGATTTCAGACCTACGAGTGTGCAGTACCTCAAAGGCAAGAGATGGAGATAACTGTGGTTGGCACGTGAGGATTTGCACAGCAGGGGCATCTGTGCAGCCTGCACAGTAAAATGTGCTATTCCAGGTCCTCCATACCACAACCAGAGCCAAAGCACAAGAACCAGCAGTTTGAGCAAGGCTCATGTTAACATGCCATTATTCTCTCTGGAGACAAGCAATGTTCCATCAGAGTGCATGTTTCAAACCCACCTGCTCCACAAGGAAGATGTGCAAGTCAATGACCTGTGACCCACTGAAAGGTCCCCAGAAGAAGCGTTCACATCACTAGGAGAAAGAGCATACCTGAGATCCCACCCCACTCCACTGCTGTTGTTTGACTTTCACCATGACTGCTATGCAGTTGCCTGTCCATTCACAAGCATTTGTTGTGGGCTTATTTGGGTATATCTTGGCATTTGAGAGGTGTCAATCTGCTAAAACTGAAGTGGCAGTAGCTAATCACACTTAGATTTATTCTCTGCAGAACATAACAGGGAAGCATATGGCTCAACAGCATAACTTACTTTCTCCGGGCTAACAGCCTGGTCAGTTCTGCAAAAAACCCAAACAAATTGGCAGGGGATACAGTCTCTGGTTCTTGCTGTAAGCTCCAGGGATCCTGCATTCAGAGATACATAAAATGAAGAAAAATAAAAACCTCCCTCACATCATTATTCATTCCAAAAATGGCAACAACCAGGTTTTCTTCTCACCTCTGATATCTTGAGAAAACACTGCTTTCAAAAGTGAATTATTTTTTGCTGGGTGCATGAAATTCAGTGCCACTCATTTTGGATTTGAAAACTCTCTGTAAAGGTTTAGAGATGGAAATTTCACTCCCTGGACCCTAGAGGACCTGCAGAGTGGGTGTTATATTGTATTCATTCAGAACACAGCCATATCCACCTGTCCATCAGAATCAGAGGACTCTGGTGTGTGGATATGCAGTACAGTAAGCAAGAGCTGCAAACAGTATTTGCAAGATTCCCAACATCCTTCCACAGCAAATTCTTCAAAGCATGAATCTTTTCCATCATAATTTGCATTTCATACCTGTTTTCCCAAATCTTCAAAGTCAGAGGAGCAAATCCTTCTTTTAGCAATGCTATGATGAAAGCCACTGACTCACAGGAATAACCAGAGTGTAGGATTTGGCTTAACATTTTGGCTTGATGCCGATATAACATTGCATAGATCTTTTTTAGGTGTTTCCTATTGTCATGGCAACTCTAATCAAAACCCTTTCCATGAATAGCCCTCTCAATTGCAGTGCAAGCTCCTGGCTGACTACAGCCTGCAGTTCTGCTCCGGTGTGGTTTCACAAGCTCCTCTTGCTGACCTTTCGTCTCTTGTCTTTCTCCAGATTCCTTATTGCTCAAGCTAGAAATATATCTTTTGTTTTGCAAGAAAGCTTTACAAATCTTTATAAGTGATAAGCAACAGCCAGATCCTGCAGCTGACTTCAAGGAGGGAGTTGCCTTAGGAGAGATTACAGGCTATAATAAGCACCTCTCCTGCACACCAGAGCATAGACCACAGGAAATCCCTATGAGCATTGGGTCTAGCAGAGCCTTGAATTCTACATCTCCCTAAAAATGCCCTATAACACAGGGGGATGAGCTGGGCTCTAGGGAGGGTGGGTTTGGTAACTTGTAAACAAAACCATCAGCAGGATTCCCTGGCAATGCCGTGGCAGCAAAGAGAGGTACTTTGTCTCTGAAGTTCAACATCACATGGGTGCAGAATCCATGCTGCTAAATTTGGCTTTTTGCATCTGATGTTTTGAACAGCCACATGGGAAATCTTAGCACTCTGGAAATCAGTAAGAATTTGCCCTTGGAATTCTACAGAGCCAGGATTTCACCAGCTGTTTCCAAGGTATCATTCTTACCAGGAGCTAAAATAGTTTATCAGAAATAATGCACATTATGCATATGCATCTTGTCTGAAGTCTGTTATAGTCCCCATACAGGGAAAATAAGACAGAGGGAGGTGAAATCTCATGCCCTAAGGTCAACCCATCACTAACCCCAGGAACAGAACAGAGGTCTTTGGAGTTTCCACTCCCATGTGGGAATCATCGCTACAATTCATTATTTTATGAACTCACAAAAAAAAAAAAAAAAAAAAAAAAAAAAAAAAAAAAAAAAAAAAAAAAAAAAAAAAAAAAAAAAAAAAAAAAAAAAAAAAAAAAAAAAAAAAAAAAAAAAAAAAAAAAAAAAAAAAGTAGGAAGGAAGGAGGAATAGCAATTACAGGGATAAAAATCCTTCTTTATATACATATATATATTAAAGATAATCTATATATATACGTATATAGTTTAGTCTTCTCTTGTATCTTCAACCCTTCTTTAAATAAAAGCTCACAGACATGTCGGTTTCCATCAGGCAGAAATTATTATTCGGCTTTAGAAAGAACATCTTGCCAAGTGTTGCAGTTCAAAAATAAGGAAAACAGCTCTGCCAAAATGCAGCAAATGTGATTACACAAAGCCAAGAAGCCCATAATTAGATCATTACCATGGAAACAACCTAATTACATGTGTAATGCAGCAAGGTCTGAGCTGCGCATCCGAATGTGTTTTGCTATTGTCTAGCAGGGCCATAGCACTGCCATTTGCCTCGTGTTATTAAGCCACCTTGATCATTTTGGATCGGGTTTTCCTGGAAAAAGTCCCCCTCCCCACCACGGAAAGAATTAAACCGTGCATGAAATTACTTGAGCAAGACTGCCTGAGGCTCGCACCGTGTGCAGGCAGACGGGATCCTGCAGGACCCACAGGGCTGGGCGGCCGCCACTTGAGGGAAGCTCTCCAGCACCAAGACCTGGGGCTCCCCAGGTGACAGCCTGCAGTCCCTTAGCCACATGCAGGAGTTGACATCTGATCTGAAGTGCAAACCTGGAGAAGAAAGCTAAGCTTGCCGGGAACTTGCTAATGGTTGCTGCCTTCCTCTGCCCTGTATTAATTTCTCCATTTTGCTGCAGCAATTCACCACCAGGACAGTGCCCAATGGATGTGGCATGGAATGGCCAGGCAAAGGTGCCCCTGGGGTCCCTGTATACTGATCCACATATTGTTTTCTTGCATAAGAGGACTATACTGTGTAAATGGCATTTAAACTGTTGGGCTAAGATATTGTCTCACTGGTGGAAATCAAATCACTCCTGAAGGACAGAGTCACAGGTCTTATTTCCAGGCAGAGAAAATGAGGCAAGGTGAAAGAACATGTTTGTCATCTGGGAGGACCAAAGCAGAATTGTGAATAAACTACATACAATCCAAAACAATTTCAGAGCATAAAAACCAGCACCATACATACATGGTTGTACGCCTTGCAGCATAAAATTAGATGCACAGGGAGAGACAGGGGAGTCATCAGTGAACCTCTGCTATTATCTCAATAGGCCTACAGCCCACCGCTGTTGAATCATGTGGTTGTAGTAAATATGACCTGTAGGGTATATAGACAAAATGATGGCAAGCGCTGTCACCCCCTTTCATGCACATTGGATTTCTGTGCCCGTTCTGTGGTCAGACTGGATATACCTCACTCAGCGGGAAGGGAAGAGGATGGCTTATTAGCTCAGGGGTACAGTAACAAGGCAAAAGCCAATGGGACTGTCTGGTAAACCTACTGCTTCTGCTAATTAACGAGGAGAGATGGTTGCTGGGCCAACTGCAGATGTTTGCTGCAAATTATGCCATCGCTATCCCTGCCAGCGAGCTCTCGCTGCAGCTCACGCATCTCCAGGTGTTCTTGCCACAACAATAGTCCCTGCTGTTCATTTCACCGCCTTACAGGGAAAATAAAATACTTCCTTTTGGTGGGGAGAAATGTTGAAGAGTTTCTCAAGCCCAGACTCCACACCTTTAATTTCATCTCCTCTTGTATTGGTCACATTTTTCCTTCTCTGATTTGTCCTAAAACTCTCTTCATTTTCCATTCAAATTGCTTTCCAGACCACAGAATAAGGCTGGAGAGAAGTGCCTCAAGCAATGTCGATTTCCCAGCTCAGATTCCCAGCCAGGAATACTGGAAGGATATCTTGAAGAAGCTGCAGAAACCTCTTCCCAACCCACTTCTCTCACTGTCCCCCACAGGGCTGTTGGTGATTTAGACCTGGCTGGTCCTGCTCTGGCTCTGAACGGGCTGTTTTTCTCTCACACATCTATTGTACAAGCTCATGTAAGTTCACTGTGTAAAACCTGATGTTCAACTTTTGCACAGAGTCAGCAGAATGAAAGGAAAAAAGGGAAAAGCCCAACCCCCACCGCGTTCTCCAGTTTTGCTCGGCATGCAAAACCTGTCTGTGCAGTTCTGCTGAGCGCGGATGCCCTACTTTCATCCCTCACATAGCTCAACTAAAAATACCCCGAGATTTCAAGAAAGGGCCCTGCTGTGAACTGTCTGAGCGAGCAGGCGTTGCTGCAGCCCCAGCCCCAGCCATGCCCGCACTGTGCCGCGCTCCCAGCGCGATTCATACCAGCCCTTGGCACTAAATAGGATGAGAAAAAGCCAGCAATCTTGAGAAAATCAATACCCCTTCTTCCCATCAGCTCCAGCAAAACGTCCTGACGTGGTGCTGCAAGAGCAAAACTGAAGAAAGATATGAGATAACTTAAAGAACTACCCGCTACTATTACTACTATTGGTGTTGTTTATAACACAGTGGTACTGAAGAAGCCCTGCTGTTACAGAGGGTGGTTTTTGAGCAGTAACATCTGGAGCTCTGAAACAGTCATGGAAATAAAACCTTGGCTGAAACTATTCATGCTAGACACTGTACATACTTGCTTTCTGTGTTTAAACTGAAAAGAGGCTGCCATGCTATTTTTGTCTAATTTGTGCAGTCCTGAGGAAGCAGGATAAATAAAAGTTAGTGGAACCCAATTTTAAAAGCAAGGGAATCTAATGAAGATTATTTGTGTTGAAGATAGGGTCTATAAATTCTTCTGTCCTGGAAAAAGTGACTTAATTTTAGCAGCTGGTTTCCCAACTTACCCTAAACAATGTTTTTTCACAACAACATGGCCTTCTCAGAGGGCTTCAGCTTGAAGTTCACTTTAGCTGTCTACTGCTAATTTTCTGTAACGTAAGAAAGAAAATGGAAATTATTTGATGACACCTATGGATTATTTGCTAACAAGGATGTACATATGTGGGCCTAATTTATTTCAGGAATGGCCATCACTACGACAAGTCAGCTGTTTTCACATTAACCTCACAGGTTCTTTGCATGGGGACATTCCCTGGTCATGACCGTCATTTGCAATATCTGTGATGTCACCCCAAATGTTCCAGCTGTGGGAATGTTAACCTGATAATCCTGTGAAATGGGTAAATGTGGCACCTGATTCCCGCTGGGGGGCACAAATCTGTGTGTGCTGCTGTCCCAGAGTGCTGTCTGCAGCTCAAACAGAGCCTCTGCCCACGGCAGGCTGGGGGACAGATGGGCTGCCCTACCTGCAAAGAGGTACTCAGCCCCGGAATGTGTGTCTTCTCCTTCCCTGGTGCAATATCCCTTCTCATTCCTCCAGCAGATTGTTTGCAAGGGTGGGGGAAAAGGACATTTTTCCCTAATGTCCTTGTTTAAGCAGGAGAATCAGGCTTTGAAGGAAAGCCTGATAGATGGTGCACTTCCCAGGGCAACCCCCACTGTTGCAGAAAACACCTATAATGCAATTCCCTGGCACACTAAATTCTGAGTAAAACACTTGTAAAAACTATAAAGGTACACACATTTAATTTAGACTTCAGGATGCTATTGCATTTCTTTCCTGTTAAATATTTATTTCCCTTAAAAGAGTACTTTTGAGCTGTTTTGAGAACACAACTGGTACTCTATTGTCATCTAATTAATTAAGAATTTCATACTCATATGTATTAATAGTCTTCTATTATTACCGAGGACATTTCACTGGTATTTAGATATATTGAACCAAACCTGATTTGCATTTAAATGGCAATGATCCATAGGGTTTCCTGGAAAGGCACGACTGGTAGATGAAGTCTGACTTTGCCTCCCTGACCTCCCAACAGTACACTGAGACAGCTCAGCTAGAATTTCACTCCATAAATCGAGAAATGGCAAGCAAGCAGCAGAGTTTCTCCCAAAACACAGCACAGACAAGGTACTTTGTGAGCCCAGTGGTGGCAAACACAATCTTATCAATCGCTGACATCCTCATTAACAGCGTCACGTCTCTTATCCACCGTGCTGCCCTTTCTCACCTGCCTTGTTGATTCTTTTGACATGCTTCTTTTATTGGAGATGTTGACAGGACCCCTGCGATATCCAGAGTCACAGATGTGAAGGCAGGTCTGGCAGGAGGTGAAGACACGGGCCAGTGCTTTGCCCCCTGGCTCCAGCTCCCACCCAGCTGAGGTGGGTAACTTTGGAGGGCTCTGGTGCATCCCCACCTTCTTATGGCCCCAAGGATGAGTTCAAGAGCTGGAGAGAGAAAGGATGCAGAAAGGAGAAGGTGAGATGGGGGGTTTTAACCACAAGAGATGCATCAGCAGGGTATGCTCTCCTTTAAGAACTATCTCAGTTGTTTCCATTTCCAGGATGAGTTCCCAGCACTTATCCATTAGTCTTCTACTTGTCTAATACACTACACATCGATTTTCACCCTTACTCTCTGCTGACTGCACAGTCTGAAACACCGAAGACCTTAAAGTCAAGGTCAAGTTTTTATTCTCTTAGTAAACAAGCTGTGGAAAAGGGGAAAGAGGGAGCAAGCACTTACACCAAAAGATAGAAAGCTATGAAACAAATATATTCCTTCTAAAAAAACCTCTCCAAAGGAGAAGGCATACAGAAGATTAAACCTTTCAGTCTGCAAATTCTGCTTTAAATAAAACCCTTACTCCTGGGGAATAAATGTTAAGAGGAGACCACTGTGCATGTGATCAAAACAAAGCCATTCTCTAATATTTAAAGTCAAACACAGTATAGTCAAAGTACAAGAAAGCATTAAAAATTGTTTTCATTTTGCTAGCCAAGAAGCTTGTATTTTGCTCGTGCACTGAATACTTGTATTTCTCATCATTGTATCTAAGCATTGATCCCATTACATCAAATTCCCAGTGTTATTTTTGAGCAATTAATGACTCCATCCACTATGTTTGCCCATTTGTAATTAGAAGCAAAGTTAGAAAACGTCTGGCTGCTTATCTGTGATTCATGAACTCCCTTGAGCCCACAAATTTGGCTGGAAACTTGTTAAGAAATTATTTTGGCCAAAGATTTTGGACGATTCTTGCTTGTGTTGAGCTGAAATACAATGAGTTCAAGTGTTTTGGGGCTTCTGCTTTGAGCTTCTGCCAGACAGAGAAACGGGTCAATGTGAAAATAACTGCTCAGCAAGGTTGAGATGCAGGAGCTGCCTCACTGGGACAGACCTGGGGACCATTCAGACCCAACATGGCACCAAAAGCAGTCCCTTCCTGCACCTTGAGCAAGGGCAGCCCCTCCACAAGTGTGTGTAGACACCACCCTTATCAGCCTCAGTCCTATCTCTCAAAGACAAAGATTTATTCAAATCAACTCTTTCTGATATTTTTCATCATGGTCTTTCTGAAATTTTTGATTAAGAGGAGTTAATATGAATCTGGTAATAATTTCAACCTGATGTTCTAGCTCTGTTTGGAAACAGAGGGTCCCAGAGGGAGCTGCTAGCACAGTTTGGGGACAAAACAAATTATCTTATGAAGTTTGGTTTAGCTGCTTTTAGTGCTAATATAATTAAATGAGATGAAGTCTACAACGAGAGGTAATGCCTTTTATTAGAACAAACTGATAGTCTAGGGGAAAAAAAAGCAGGTATGTTTTCAGGCACACAGACCCTTTTTCAGGCTTATATGCCAAAAAGCTTGTCAGTGAATCAGCTGGTCCAACAAGTCATATTTTCTGTATAAATAGGGCTTTAGTCATCTCCTTAGATGATAACAACTGCAATAACACCACTAATATAATTAAAAGCAGTTGAGGGTGATTGAATGCTATTTCACAGCAGAGTTGGACACGAAGTTTCCCGAGAATAGCAGGGTGGAGCTATGCTACAGACACAAAAATATTTGTGCTTTTCCCTTTATCTTTACTCTGCAATTCTGATTTTACTTATGCCAGTGTAAATGGAAGTCACGGGGGTGATCCCATTTGGATTTTGCATGTATTTTAGAACAGTTTCACAACCTTGTAAAACGTATCTCTGATGCAGAGTATAAAAGTAGGTCATCCATTTTCTCCACCACCCTGCTATCTCAGTAACATTAACCAAAAAGAACAGTGCGTGCACATTTTATCTGGCATCACCGTCACCGTATTCCATCAAATTATGACCCTTTAGTCCCACCATTGGAGCGATTCCCAGAAAAAGGCAATAATGTAAATAAGGCAATAATGCAAATTATGCAAAAAAAGAAATCCTCCTAAGGTGGAAAATGGATTGACAATAAGCCAGCTTAGCTTTCCCTGATGTTGTTTATTTTCTAATAACGTTTTTAAAGCAAATTTTCCCAGACACCTCACAATTGACTTCACAGATACAAACAGAAACAATTTGTATGTTGCGGTAAATCTTAAAAGAAACAAATCAAGGCTTATAAGAAGGGAGAGAAGACAGGCAAGATAAGAAGTAGCGAATGATTAAACAAAATAATTTTGGAAATTTAGATATTGGAATTTGTCTTCTGGGTGAGAGCAAAACATGCCATCAAAGAGCAGGGATGTTAAGGGAGTTTTTACTCATAGGATTAGGTGAGGCGTGGAAAAAATATCTTCCACTGAGGGAAGTAGGAGGCAATAGTATGTGCAAGGAAGGGGCAGAAGATTCGTTCAAGGTGGGGAAAAAAAACCAGGGAGAGAGTTGAGGGCAGGTGTGACAGCACTTGTGTGCTGGCTGGGACCCAGGTGATGCTGTGCCATGGCCAGCGCTGGTTCAGGCTGGCACCAGGCTCTGCTCCTGCTGTGTCCTTGGACCATCAGGTGCCATGCAGTGGTGCCACTCAATATATGGATACTGCAGGTGTTCCATGCAGGACTTCTGTTTTCTCTTTTTCTTCCTTTTTTTTTTAAGTACTGTTTCCAAGCCTGCACTTTTGAGTCATCAAGCAAAATTGCAAACTCCACCAGTCTGGAAGAGAGCGTGCTGCTGACATGCGCAGAAACGCTCCAGAACGCCCTAAATAAGCACTGCCAATGTTTATTTCTAAACATCAGAGAACCAGGGAAATAGAGTAGCACTTTGACTGTTTTGATTTGGAAACATTTGTGCAGATTCAACACTTGTCTGCAGCACCCTTCTGGGATGAAACCTCATAGGTACAGCAAGTGCCAAAAGTGCAGACAGAAAATTTGGAGGGGAAATTCCAAAACTCTGTGTAATTTTGAAGACAAGCCATTTAAAAGGAGTCTGATAAGGCAGAAAAACTGTATTTCAGATAGCTCGCTCCCTTCATAGCTGTAGCTCTCCCAGGAACCTCATGCATTTGTTTCATCTTTACAAAAAGCCAGGAGAAGAGTCATATTTAAAACTATTTAACTATTTTTGATCTAACTGTGTTTTAGTTATCACCTATCAAATGCCTCTGGGGGCCATGGAAGTTGTTTAAAATGGTTGGTTATGTACATAGAGATCCATATTTAACAATACCTACCTTTATGTTTGAGGGACATAAGACAGAACCAGGTTCCTGGTGATCCCTACTTCCTATTATAACATCAAGTGTGAAAGCAGATTTGGCTAATAGAAGGCTTAACACTGAAATTTTCAATGTATAAAGTTCAGAAATAATAATCATAACCGTTAACATCATTGTTATTTTTTGCTATTAATCATTAATGTTTGTTGCTGCTATTGATCATAATTATTATGTAACCACAATAAACACGTTGGCACTGGTGTATCCCGAGTGTGATCACAGGTGTTTTTCTGCCTGTTCTTAAAGACCCCATTGTGCTAAAAGCAGTTTTTACAGGTTTTCCTCCTTTGCACAGTGCTGCAAAGGCAGTTTGCCCATGCCATGGGCTGATCCCTGCTCCCACTCCTCCTGATTCTTCCCCACCAGGCATGTCATTACCCCATGGCAGCACACATGGACATGGCTTAGCATCTCAACATTATGGATTAGCACTGTGACAAACATTGGGAAAGACAGTGAGTTATTTGATGTTTTCTGCTTCCTTTTTCAGATCTATGGATTATCCTCAAGACGATGATCCTGAGACTGATATGGGTAGGGGAAAATAAAAAAAGTCCCACAAATTGGATTGCAAACCTCCCACTCTTCATTAACATCCCTGTATCAGAGTATACGTTCATGGAAAACAAATAACAATGACAGAGGATACCTTTGGAGGAATTTGTTACTACATGTTTACATATATTGCAACGTTCTGAACATTTCATCCAATTCCTGCCGTTCTCCAAACCCATCCCGACTCAGCTATGAGGAGCAGCAACAGTCCTGTGCCCAAATCTTCTGCATCTATTTCCCTTTCTGCAGCCTGGATAATACTCATTCCTCAGTGCTGTGATCATAGTGGAAAACCCAAACTCACTCTTTTCCCCTGCAATATAATTCAGTGGAATATTATTTCATTAAAAAAAATATGACTGGTATATTTTTGTTTCACATGAAAAAGACTGGGATTCAATAATGCAGACATGGCCTCACGGGAGTGAAATCTCTGCCTATATTTGGCAACACAAATTTAATTTTTGTTAACCCTAACCTGGAAGGAAAACTTGGTATATTTAACAGGAGTGACTGGGAGAGCTGGCTGCACCGAAGACCAGTTGCCTTGGGCTGAGAATAATAATAGAACTGGAAATTATTTTTGAATTGTGGTGTCCTGGAGAAAGGGTTTTTTGAAAGCAGCTATGTGTGCTCTGAGTCACAGCTGCGGGACACTGAGCCCTGAGCTGCAGATATGTCACTGCTCCATCCCAGCCACTGAGAGCCAATCTGCGCTCTGGGGTATCATGAAACAGAGAGAGATAGGAGGAAAGGGGAATAAACTAAAATATGCAGGAAGGAAGGCTCTGGGGAGACCTCACTGTGGCCTCCCAGTACTTAAAGGGGGGCTAATAAAAAAGAGGGAGAGTGACTTTTTACATGGGCAGATTGTGATAGGACTCTTAACGGTTTTAAACTATAAAAGGAGGGATTTAGACAGATTTTAGGAAGAAATTCTTTACTGGAAGGTGGTGAAGTATTGGAACTGGTTGCCCAGAGAAGCTGAGAATGCCCCATCCCTGAAAGTGTTCAAGGCAAGCTTTGATAGGATTTTGAGCAACCTGGTCTAGTGGAAGGTGTTCCTGCCCATGGCAGGGGGTTAGAATTGGATGATCTTTAAGGTCCTTTCCAACAAAACTATATGAAAGCAGAAGAAAATGGCACTAGCAATGTACTGTGAATGACTGAAAAGAACCAGAATTTGCTAACCCCAGTGTTGGGCAGGGCACTGAAATGCATCTCTATTTCCTGCTCACCCATGTAACTAAAGCGTGCCTTTTCTCCTGCAGAGTCTAGAAACAGGCAGATGAAGACACTTGTGTCATGAAGGGTGTCAGAAAGGAATTCACTGTTCATTAGGAATTCCTCCCTATCCTGATTCTTGCAGCAAAACCCAAAGGGGCTGCAGGAAGGAAGGTAAAAAGTACTGGATGTGCTTCTGTGGCAAGAGGGTCCAGTTACCCCATCGTGACAACATTATAGTGTCAGTGTACAGGTAAACTCTGGGCAGAACAGCTTTTAAACAAATTAGATGAGGAAGCCAAGGCCCATAAAGAGTTGAGTTTGAAGAGTAAGTGTGTCACTAGCTGTTTATGAAGTATGGGCTGAAATCCTGGCCCCACTCCATTGACTGTGAGGTGTTTCCATTGATGCTCAGACTGACACAGCAGGGATATGTGAGTGTTGCAGGCAACTTACAGCCCTTTCCCACACAGGGGCAAACTATGCTGTCTGTGGGCATATTAAAACCCCAAACTCATCTGCTGTTAATGAAGAGATTTTTACAATAAGGATACCCCGAGGGCTTGAGTGGCTTCAAGTACCTTGAGGAGCTGCAGCATCTGAAGAGCTCCACCACCACGAGATGTCCCCAGGTCCTTTGGCTCCACAGCACAAGACACCAGAGCTCACTGACCACAGCATCCTGAGCTCAAGAAGGTGCCTGATGGTTTTGAGAGTCCCTGCTCTGCAAATGAACACTGCTAGGGAGGGTGAGCTTAAACACCAGCAAAACGGTTGCCTGAGAGCACCAAAGCCGGAGCAGAAACTAAGCCAGCCATAAACAGAGCCGGTTCCACAGCGGCTGTTTGATTAAAGCTATTTTTGGAATCGAAACTCACTGGTGGGAAGGGAAGCAGAAAGCAGATAAATTAGCCATTAAAAGCCGCGCAGCCACATTGCTGAGCTCTATCAGCCATTTCAGGCGGTGAGTAAGAGAGGACACGATAAATCCGCCTTTGTTCTTCTGCTCCCTCACTGCGTCCGATCCGGAGATAAGGCACAGGCAAGGGTTCATTTCGCTGGTGAAACACGAGGTTATTCATTAACCTGCTTGGTTAAATAAAGCCCTGATAAGGGCAAAGACCTGGTGGGGGCAAACCCAGGTGTGGTGGGGCCCAGAGGAGACCATGGAGAGGGCTGGCATGTCCATGTCCTGTGCCAGGGACGCCGAGTTACCTGTTGTCACACATACTCCACTGCCCCCATGGTTTTGGGCACGGACAGAACTCCATTTTAACAGCCCCCCTTTTTGCACAACAAGAACAGGGACGTTGAGGAACGGCTGTGATACACTGTTGGATGGAGGCGTTGCTTCCTTTTAGCAGCTGGAGATGCGACGGGAGTGCTAACAGTGAGAAAAGTAGATGAATATGGATTTTTTTAGTTTGGTTGTCAAATCCAAAAGCAGGGGGAAAATGAGTAAACTCAAGCAATTTCCTCAACAGCAAAAGAAACGATCTTTTTTTTTTTTATTATGTAATTCTGGTTTAAAAAAATCCTTTCCTAAAATTTAGGTCAGTTTTTAAACAACAAAGCTTGTTTCCAAACAAAAAGTCAAAATATTTTGTTTTGATGATGTTGAAGCAAAATGCCTCCGTATCTCCAAACCATTTCTTTTTGACATGTCAAAATGAAACATTTGTACACTTTCTAATTTTTTTCACAAATACCGTTGGTTCCTGCATTTTTCAGTGAACTTATCCATTTGAGAAATGTCACTCAACTCTAAAAATTACCATACATATAGAGCTACCTCTGTTACCACATTATGTCTCATGCAAGCGTGCCAAATATGAATTCCTCACAAGGGAGCTGGTTAGACTTCAAAGCTGACCGATAAAGCCTGAGGAGGCACAATGCCAATTAAGAAGGTTAAAAATTTTCACAAACTCTCCTTCAACCCACACCAAGGTCTCACTCTGTGGGTCAGTGCTATGAGCCACCATCAGGTGGGCTGTTTCTGTCTTTGCAGAGCAAATATGGGAGGGTCAAACCTTCTCATACCCCCACATGTGCGTTTAGATTAGTGCTGTAATTCTCATTAAAGCAGCCTAATTTGGGTCTTCTGGGAAATGCAGTTAGTGGATCATCTTTGGGACCCTGTTGAAAAGGAGGTCTCTGCAGGTATCTAAGGAGGCTCTTTGCTGGCTTCTTGTAGGGAGGTTGAGTGGGATCTAGCCATAAAATCATGGATGGACATGGAAAGCTGTCAGTTCTCCAGGAGTGATGAGACTGAAACATCCCTCTACAGTGCCCTGAGGAAAAGAGCAGCCCAGGAAGGCTTGTAGGTAGATGCAACACTTTGGGTGACTCTTGTTGTCTCATTTGTCTTTGGAAAGCATCTTCTAGACCTCTTCTGGGGGTCCGACCATCATCTCCCTGGTTAAATGTTATTAGATTGGGGGTGTTGTGTGATTTTGATGTTCCTGCTCTTGGTGACTGGGTGGGTGAGAGAGGTGGGTGCTGCTGGGGTGCTGGGATTTTATGGACTGGCAGCCACTGAGGTGTCAAACGCTCCTCAGCGCGGCATCACGGCATATTCATCTGAGGCCGCAGCTGGCACACAACAGAGTTTCATTAGCTCCTGCTGATTTAAATATAAATCCCCTCTGTGCTGCTAATCACTCCATTCAGGGCTGGAAAGTCCACAGAACCAAAAATATACCCAGTTAGTCAGCAGGTTTTGTGAATATTTTGAGACATTGGAGGTCAGAAGTCAGTTTTCCAGCATTATCTTGATTATAGTATGGAAGTCTTTGCTCAAAAATAGTCTCAAAAAATGCAAGTTTTGCAAAACTTGGAACTAGAATCATTGGAAAACATTAAACATACTCACCAAGCTAAATTCACATGAGGGCAGTTACTGTGTAATAGGTAGATGCTTTTAACTAAGTTTTTATATATTGGTGCTCATCCACATCCAGGAGCAATATTATAGGTGAAAAGTTAAAATAAAAAAAACATAGCTTCCTAAAATCACAATGCAGAGTTTTAGTTTTTATATTCAGATCTACCAGGTGCACATGGAATCACAGAACTGTAGAATGGCTTGGGTTGGAAGGCACCTTTGAAACCATCTACTTCCAGCCTTCTTGCTGTGGACAGGGATAACTCCCACTGGACCAGGTTGCTCAGAGCTTCATCCAACCTGGCCTTGAACACTTCCAGGGATGAAGTGTGTGCACTTTGGTTTTTTTGTAACAAATCACAGTTGAAAACAATCTCCAGGGGTTGCTGGTATCAGGACAGCTGGCAAGCATGGTACATGGAGAGATATTTTTAGGGCACCCATTTCTCAAGGGTATTTTCTTGGTCATCCCTAGTGCTCAGGGATGCAGGAGATGCCTGGGCTGGGAGCACAGATTCCCTGTGTTCTCTGTGCAGTGTAACTTTTGGCTGTGGAAGGCACCAAAATGATACTCCAACACTCCTTATCTGCCTGCATGCACACACAGACAATTTGTGCACCTTGGTCTCCTTTCAGTGTGCTCCATTACAGTGATTTATGTGCTGTCTGTCATCTGGAGCACTGGAGGAACACAAGAGAAGGAAGAGCAATAAACAAATAATAATCAGCAGAGATAACACAGCAATGAGTCCACAAACCCTACCCTCAAACAGACAGCAGTGTTAAGCTCCCAGGGAAAGGGATAGTGGGGGCTCTCAGCAGAAGGGCAAAAGAGGGAGGCTTTGGCAAGGGTTTAAATCCTATAGAGGAGCAATCCAGCACTGTGTACTTTGAAGAAAACGAGCAAAACCAGAACAAATAGGCTGTGGTCATGGAAAAAGAAATCTGATACTGGGGAATAAGAAAAGGAGAGCTCTGGGTACAGAGGTAAAGAGTGGAAACCCTGGGAGATAGATGGTGGCAGGGGGCAAGGCTGGATTCAGGCTGCAATGCTGAATGTGGTGGGAGCACTGAAATCCCCCTGCCCAGCCAGGCACATGGAACAGGTGTTGTGTGGGCCACAGGACTGATGAAGCCAAAAAATACTCATCTGCTTCACCCGTGTGACCAGGCCTTTGATTGCTGTTTTGACACCTCAGGGCTCTTTGTCACAGACAAAGCACAGCACTGCGCTGGAGGCTTTGCCAGGACTGCAGGAGGGTAACATGCCCAGGTCTGTGACAGTCGTGCAGGGAGACAGATGGGCTCAGGAAAGAGCGTGGGTGTGGAAAGGACAACAGAGATGCACCACCATCCTTACCCATGCAAAAGCTTACATCTCACATGGTGTGACTCCTGGGGCTGGGCCACGAGCTGGACTTGATGATCCCTGTGGGACCCTTCCAGCTCAGGACATTCCATGGTTCCATTTGCACAGGTTGTGTCGTGGAACCACTGGCACACAACAGCAGTGTGCTGGCCCCAAGGCCAGGGCACCCACCCAGCAGCAGCAGCAGCAGCAGCAGCAGCAGCCATGGGGGCTGTGTGGCTGAACAGGCGCCTCTTGCTCAGCACTCAGCATCCCTACATGATTAAAGAAGAAGCTGGGCCCTTTTAGAGATTAGCGGATGGTAAATTATTCCCTTCGTTTGCTATTCGTGATGAATAATGAATTATTCTCATAACATTTACTATGCTGTTCATTTATTATACAGGACAGGGGAATGTTTAGAAGCTAATTATTGCTAGGAAGGCTCTACACTTGCAAAATACGTGACTTTTGCATATTTGCCATATCCATGCTGTAAGTGGGGGAAGGGCTGCTTGTCTGTTTTAGCACATTTCTGTCCCTCCAACACCCAGCCTCGCCACCCGCCTGCGGGCAGGACAGACGTCTCCCTCTCCGTCAGCAGCCAAGCTGCTCTTCCCCCTTTGCAGGAGGAGGCCCTGGGGTAGGTCTGGAAATTAAATTGTCACTTCTTCTTACAGGCAGCAGCAAGGAGTAGCAGTGTTTCTCTGGCTGGTGGGGCAGAGGTCCATACTGTGCATCACCACGGCATCACTGTACATCTCCCATCACCTTTCCATGAGGCTGCCACTGCTGCCAAGGCCTCAGCAGCTGCATCCAGGGAGGAATCCTGTGCTTCAGTGCCATGTCACTGATGAAGCCAGGGGCTGCAAATGTCAATTGGCTGCCTGGGAAATGCCCAGAGCAGAGAGCGATGGCAGGGCTCAACACCAGGCATTGCTAGAGAGGCCAGAGAGCCAAGTCATGAGGAGCCAGGGGGAGATGGCCTCCTGAACAGGGAGAGGTTGGGGACATTGTTTGTTATGCTTTAAGTGTTGTATTGGGAGACTAAGTGAGTAATATCCTTAACAGTGGTCTAGCAGGGGCTATAAATTGTCAGTTGTCAAAACTAACTGTGCTCTGCTGCTGCTTACGAGCAGATTTATCCTGGCCATTTATTGCTGGTAAATAATTTATCAATTACTTTGAAAAATGCTTTTAAGAAGACTTGAACCTCATGTCCATCCCTGCTCCCCTGGGTACATGGCACAACACTCTTCTCACTTACCATGGCCATCTGTGTCCTGCCCACATGGAGGGGTCCCTGTCCTGGGTTTCCCTGGGTGTCCTGGTACAAGAAGCCAAGCTGGTAGAAATGTGTCAATGTGCTCATAGTTTAACCCTGTCTGTTGCTCCCAGCTTGAAAAGGAGCACTGTGGACCTGCCTGGTGGGGCTCTCTCTTTTCCAAGCCCTGTGTGACAGCTTGTGGGTCCAACCCACAGCTGGTGAGAGCTGGCAGAAATACCATTGACCTTGATGGAATGGAGCAATATACATTTACAGCAGGAGATGATCTAGTTCTGTGCTTTCTAATACCCTCCTTATCTACGTTACATGCCTAATATCAATGTCCTCTTGTGGCTTCCAGTGATACCCTTACATATCTCTGGATAACTGTTACCAGAGCTAAGTCAGTGAGAGGTCTATAAACCCATGGGGAAAGATAGTTCAACGCCATGTTTCTGAATAATTGATTATCACACGCTTCAGTATAAAACTGATCTCCAGTGATACCCTTTTGCCTGTGCCTCATCATGCCTTTTTGTTTTATTTTCATTCCCCAGCAGAAATCTCTCTCCACCAGCTGCCTTTGTAACCTGGTAAGAGCATTGTGAGCTGCCAGTAAATGATCTTTTATTTTATTTTTCATCCTTGTAGTGGTAAATTATTGTGTCAGCACAGAGACGATGCAGGTGACTAACCTCATAAAATGTAGTAAATGATTAATAAAATCTCAAATAACAATAGCTCCATGGGCAGATCATAACTCGCCTCTCAGGCAGACACATGCCTTTAGAGGACACTGGCTGATTGCTCTGTGGGGGAGATTTTTTTTAGCTGTGAGTCAACAGAGAAATGCCAACTTTTAGGAACAGCTTGTGAGCACTGTGTGAGTACATTAGACCTTGAATTTCAGCTGTGCTGTGCTGAGGGGTGTCAGCAAAAGCTGGGGATACCAGCCTGGGTACTTGCCTGCCCTTCTCAGCAGGAAGTTGGACCACTAGCCAGCAGGAATGGGAAAGGTGCACACATGAAGACACTTTCTGTCCATGTTTGGTTTTACAGGACCCACAAAACTCAGAGCTGCAGAGGCTTCAGCTGCATCCCCATCGCTTTGGCACTTACCTCCACTGACAAAATATTCTTGCAACACAGAAAAAAATGCCTTTCTTCAAGCAACTGTTTATTCCCTGAAGGCACCATATGGGACAGAAACCTCAGAGAAAGGGAAACAAACTGTACTTTTCCATGCGACTCCAACTATTAATATTCCAGTATTGGCCAAGCACTTGTAGAACTGTAACGAGAACATCCTCTTATGTGCTGTTTCCAGGATTTATGCACAACAAGCAATACATAAATATCAATTAATGAAGCAACTATAGAAAAATTAATTAAAACATGAGAGGATAGAAGCCGTGAGAGGATAGAAGCCTCTATTCAGCCCCGTAGAAAAGAATGACACGTTCACAAACCCCTCCCTCCTGCTCAGAAGAAAGCTCTCAATTCCAGAGGAAGGAAACCATTAATTTTTTTTAATTGCACAATACTTTTAAATTAATTTCCATAAGCACCACAAGCAGAAAATGGGGGAGGGAAAATCAAAGATTTCACACTTAAATTAGGACTCAGTTGCTGTCTCTTGCCTGTTGGTCCTGATCCAAATTCCCTATATACCTTAATTTCCCTGTGGTGGCAGACATGCAGACAGCGAGCCTGGCTTTGGTCCTCAGTGAAGCTCATAGTGTCAGGGATTTACTAATGGCATCTAAACCTATAAATCTAAAACTGTAACCACTAATTACTGTAAATTAATATTAAAAACTACTAAAGAAGGCGCCTAAAGGTGAAACCCCGACATGCATGGAGAAGTTGTGGTTTTTTTCCTGTGCAGTGTTTCAGTCACAATCTGGACATGGTTTGTTGGCAGAAGGTGGCAACTGAGTTGGCCCTGGCTCCAGCATAGCCATAGGATTCTCTCCATTGACCATCCCAAGAGGTAGCTCATCCTGCTGGAAGAAAACACGAAAAAAACCAGGGAAATGGCCAAGGAGCATCTCATGGGCCAGCCAGGCAGAGAGCCACACACCATGTTTGGCAGGCAGCATGGGCAGGCTGGAAAACCTCCTGCAACCTGCTCACCCCCAGATGACATCTGTAAGTGTATTTTCCTCTTCTCTGTGTGTCACAGTGATTGTCCCTTTGGGTCCTTGCAGAGTTCTGGTGCCAAGGAGCTGCCAGCAAGTGCCATGGGCAAGCACTGGGCTTGAAGATCATTGGTTGCAAACTGCAAAACACTCTGATCCTATTTTTCCTCGGGCTTTTCCAGCTGAGAGCCAGGGATGTCCATTCACTTTCAGTGGAGGAAAAGTGGATCAGTGTGACTGCCTTTTATAGAAAAATAAATGGAAAATAGGGCAACTCAGTAATGCTTTTCCAAGAAGTGCACAAGACCTTCATCCACAGAGGAGATAACACACTAGCACTAGGATAAATAAATTGCAGCAGTGCCTGCTGCACACGTCAGTGCCCCACAGAAACACTGGTTCATGGACACATGGCTTGTCTGTTACACACAAACACATCAACACTACGCACTTACCGCCTGTTATCTGAAGCACTGCATGGGTTGGACCCTCATTATTGCTAGCAACTGTAATGATAATATTTTCCTTTGCCAGCACCCAGTGCTGAGGTTCTGGAGTGTTGTCCTGCAGGCAGCACTCTGTTGACTTTGTGTGCAGTTGGAGGATTGCCCAGCTCGGTGCCAAGCGTGGGTTTGAGCCAGCACTTCAGGAACTGATCAACAATGCTTCCATCCAGGAGATGAAGGTGCTTAGCAAACGACAGAACTTCATTGGACCTACAAAATCAGAGACTGATGAGCAGATGTAGATTTTCTAATTTATCACTATGTATGCATCCCCAGGTGTCGGGGCAGAGAAGCTGAAGGCACCGACCTCTAGGCCATGCCTTGTCCCCAGCTGTCCCCTCCTGCTCTGCCCAGGCAAAGGTCACCCCTGCCTTCCTAACACTTTCCCTCCTTGATTAGAAGCTGCTCCCTGGGGTTATTTTGCCCTCTGCATTTATCAAGAATATCACCTGTTAGGTGCAATGGGTAAAAATAATATTTTGTATGTGCCTGGGGTTTCCCCCTTGAAACTCCTCATGAACTGTGTGAAATCAGTTGTTACAGTGAGCTGGGCAGGTCAGTGCTTAGAGTAATGTCTATGTGTTACCACACATGGTTGAGGATGTTGCTCAGAGTTTACAGCAGTGCAACTGGAAGGTTAGTCAAGACCTGGGGAAGGTAGTGGTTGGGTCAGGACCCGAGTTCAGTACCACCAGAGTCCCCAGCTTAAATGAGGATGTAACCCAGGACAAAGAGTCCTGCCTAACATTGTAGCAGGATGGACTCAGCCTGAGGCTTTATTATGCCCAGATTACATTGATTTGCTCTTTTCCCTTCTTTCTACCCTTTTTGACAGTACTTAGAGGTGTACCAACAGCAGCTGGTTCCTTGCTTCCCTCCCTGCTGGAAGAATCAGCTCTGCCTGGGGCTGTGGCCAATCATTGTGGTGGTGGTGGGCTGTGGTGAGCACCATCACAGCTCTGCCTGCTCCAGGGACCTCAATGCCTTTGCTGCCTGCAACCCCACCTGGCATCATCTTCCATGCAGAGACAGAGCAGGGCATACAGCCTGTTTCCTCATTTAGCAGAACTTGTTAATTTTTCTCTTTTATAACCTGCAGCATTATCAGCAGCAAATTACCACTATCGATAACTCATTAGCAAATAAAATGAAAGACAACGCTGCTGACATCTGTATGAAACCATGTCTGAGTGGCTCTGGCTCCTGCTTATTGGGCTTTTAGTATTCATTAAGGCCAGTAAACAGTATGTGTTTAAAATGCTGATCTATGCAGCATGTGTTGAACTCTCAATCTACATTAGCTGAGACAGCGGCTCGTACCAACTCTGCTGCCTAACGAACTTGATTTATCATAGTTTCCTAAGCCCTGTTTATGAGGCTGTTTTGTTTGTAATGACTTAATATTTTTTTCACATGGGAGGATTTATCAACATCTGTGCATCACATTGTGTCGGGCGTCCGGGTGGCCTTGGTCGTACTCGTAATGCCGGAGCAGATCTGGGGCAGAGAGTCACCCTGCTGGGAATCCCTGTGACTGCTTTCCAAAGGACAGCTAATCCAAAAGGTGGTGCTTCCTCTGGCCGTTTGTCTCAAAAGAAGGAAAAGCACATTATCATTTCCTATCCTGTCCTTTCTCCAGTTGCTTGAGGAAAAGGAGCACGGGTGGCAAGCAGGGCTGTCGGGCTGGGGAGCTCCTGGCCATGGGCTGCCAGGCAGGTCAAGCAGCAGATTAAAAGATGGCTTGGACATCAGTACTGATAAAAAGATGATATTTGTGCTGTTCTGACGTTGACTGTGCCCTCTCCAGCCAGCTAGACCCTGACCAGATAAGACTCTCTGTGCTGTTCTGCCTCCTCTTATCTCTTAGGGCTGCAGCCCCATCACGTCAAGGATACAAAGAAACTGTTCCTTAGCGCAAGCACCTGCAACATTTTCAGCTGGTGCCCTCAAAACCTGGCTCACAGTCTGCCAAAAGCATGACCTCAGAAGCACTTTGTGTACAGCTTGCCACTATTAGACAAAGACTGGGCATCTTATGGCATCCTAATGATATTCTCAAGCATCTTCCAGTGGCTTCAGGATCCTCTCTGGTCTCCCTTTTACAGAGACAGTTCCCTGAGAAGGAATTCCCTAATAGAGCAAATGTCTCTATGCATTTGTGGCGTTGGGGGTTTTTTTGAAGTCAGGGAGGAAAGAAAAGCTAAATATTAAAACATCAGAAGGTTTCTCTGATACAGGATTACAACCAGCTCTACTAGAAATACATGTGATTTCCTACTTATCTGTCTCTGAGGGTGGAAGATGGACATCAGTGTCTCCAGAGTGGCTGGCATGGAAACATCAGATGGTGTAATTGTGGAACACTTCAGGCTTAGGGCACACAGGCTCTTCTGGGCCTTGCCAATAGCACTGAGAGCTCATGTCAGTGGCAGATATAAACCCAAAATGCTGGATTTCACACAATGCATGCCTTGGAAAGTCTTTAAGGCAGTGACGCTTTTTCCACCCCACTCTGCCCATCTCCTCAGCTGATTTAACCCTGCAGCAAGAGAGCTGAGTCTCTATGAGCTGAATCCTTCTTCCTTAACAAGTACACCTCCAGTCCCATGTGAGAAGGAGTTTCCAGTGCTGTTCAGTTGGCCTCATGAATGAAGGCTCAAAGTTCCTGGAATAAATGCAGAGGGGTTTTATGGTGATTGGAGTATTTCTGTGGAGAAATCCCTCCTCCTGGCACTGTCTATAGCTCTGCATGCCTTGAAGGCTGCTTTTGGAAAGTCCATATGTATTCCATACCATTACTCATTAGGAGCAAGATTTTGACCCACAACATAATGTCATTATTATTATTATTATTATTGGGTTTATTAGCGTTGACTGTTTCCATGTGCATTTGTGGAAGTTCAGTTCTTGAAAAGATCAGAGTGGCCCACTGTGATGAAGCAACTTGTTATAAAGTCATATCTTGTGAAAAATGAAGAGTGGCACATGCACAGTACCAGAGAGTACTTGACAAATTCCTTTTATAGGTGATATAAACTAAAATATTTAGTATGAGCAATTTCTGTTTTAACTGGACTGCAAAAGTTTCTCTATTTTCAAGTAGGTTAATAGCTCTGCTTTTTTGTCTGTTCTCAGTAATTCAGATTAAGTTAAATATGGCACATGGATAACACAGGTACTTGTTTCACTGTTAGGAAAATTCCCAGTTACTGGGAAGTTTCTTTGGCTGGACCACAGGCAAAAATCAAGGAAGATGGCTGTTCTTATGACTTGGAAAAAAATAAATATTTGATGTTGCCATTCAAAAGCCAGTGCACCCATGTGAAAAGGCCGCCTTTGGGGGAGTGGGGAGCCAGGATGCTGCTCACCCAGTTTCAGATCTCTTCACACACCAGACTGGTGTTACAGCAGTGTAGCAGTCATCCTCTTGTAAACACACTTTACTAGGTCACCCAGCACATTTGTTTCCAATTTACTTATTCCTGGAATTTGGCATATAACTTCTCATCCACAGTGTCTGTGGAAATTTTTATTAGAAGGGGAAAAGCAGTGAATAAGAATCACCAGTCCTGGATTTGATTTCTGGCTCGGCCATTAACTCAGGTCATCATTATGCAAACAGCCACTTGGTTATCTGACTTCATGCTTAAAGACTTGCTGTCATGCAGGGCTGGGGCAAAAATACAGGACTTTAGGGGGAACATCTCTGTCTCTCCATCTACCCACATATAAAATACCTCTAAGAATACTTGTCTCCCTAGGTTGAGCTGACTGTTATGGGTTTGCTTGGAAATCTTGGAGGAGAAGGGCTGTTAAAGCTCAGAGAATGATTATTAACTGATGGAGAGGTATTTTAATGAAATATGTTGGCAAAGTTCCCTTTACTGTGTGGTGCCAGTGTTAAATAGGCTGCTTGAAGAGCTACATAACTTTGCTTTCTGAGTGAATGGCTGAGAAATAATCAGAGCTGCCTCCCCCAGCGCATTTGTTGCTAGGTGGTTCTTTTTTCTTGCCATTTCTCCTTCATCTCCTCCCCAGTAAATTCAGTGTCAGCTCAAAAGCTGAAGGAATCCACAGTTGTAACATGTACTCCTCACTCAAGTTTCTCACCCCTGGGAAGAGTTTCTCTGGGTGGTCCAAATGTCACATACTCCCCTTACGTAACCAGCCGTAGAACCTCAGCCAACTCTCCCTCCCAAAAGCTTTCACCAGTCCCAAACACTCCTTGGCATGTGTGCTTTGGCTTAGCCCACTCAGGATAAACAGTATGGGGATGCAAAGGGAATCAGAAGAGATGCAGAGATGCGATTTTTGTTCATGATGGGTTTTTGGGGAAGCATCAGCAGCACTGAACGCCAAACTGAGCTCATCACTTCAGAGTGGGGCAATCCCTCACGCTTCACCCTGGGCATGGTCCTTCTTTGTGAGGTTTGGGGTTGTTTCACTCATGTGAAATCGTTTTTGGGCTGTGAAAGGCAGGAGGAAGCAGTGGTTGTTCGTGAGAGCTGATGAGCAGAATCACAAGCAGCCGAGCTCTCTCCAGCCCTTGGAGCAGCTGCGCCCGAGACGGGAAACTGCTGTAAGTTCTCCCCACGGGTATGTTACCAGATACCATTTCCTTGTGAGTGACCTTTTGTGCTGGAATTGGACCTAAATGTGCTCTGCTGAGAGGACCATTCCCCCGAGCTGTTCTCATCCAGAGGCGATCCGTCCTCACAGCCAATGACTGCTGTGCTCTGAGAAGGCCCCTTGCAACCTGACCAAATATTCCTGTATTACAGTCACGTCCTCAGCATCAGCAGGGGTAGCAGCTGTTTCTCTTCAGACAGTTTTTCCCTAGGTCTGCAGAAAGAGGTGACTTTGGAGAAGGTCTCAGTTCCTCCCTCTGAGAGCTTCAGGTTAGCCATAAACTCTCACACTAGTCCAGCTGGGTGCCATGGAGAAGTGAGAACCAGAACTTTGTTTTGTGGCTGCCTCAAGCAGTTATCGCATCTCCTGGCACGGGAAGAAGGTTGCGAAGCCCCACCTCATCTTCATTGACCCCCTGCCAGTGTGCAATGTGAATGGGACACCAAAACAAACCCCAAAACCCCTGCAAGAAGAGATTGTTGTAGGAAGATCGACTTTTGCAGCGTTACCTTCGAGGAACACAGTGAAAGCCAGCCAAGTACACCATCTGCTTGTGGTGGAACGTGTAAATTTATATCTATTTCTGAATTCTTGCATTATGAAACTGGAAATGCCTCAGCTGCAGTGTGCATAGTACATGAAACAGCATGGAGACACACTCAGTGTTTGATCCCAGGACACGTGGAGCGCCTGCTCATATTGAAACTAAATGAGGCGAGAGCATATCAGGCAACAGAAACCATTGCAAAACTTCTGCGTCTCCCACGGCCTTTGCAAAGCTCTTCCAGAGAACTCACCAGGGCTTGATATGGAAGAGTAACAACTACTTGATGAGCCAGTTTCTCACATTATGCATCTGGCATTTCCAGTGCCTTTCCCCAAAAATCAGCTGTATTTCTGTTTGTGAATGACTCATATTTGCATCAGCTAGAGGCTTCACTGAACGGTTCTAATTTTCGGTTCTTCTGTTCTCTTTCAGTGGTCCACCTCACACCTCTTCTCCTTCTCCCAGTGCCTGTTCCTCACACCAAGAGGGTGACTTTCCCTTCCAAGCTCCTTTAAATGTTTTGGAGGGATGCTTGAATCTCTAGACCAACAGGTCATCCATGATAGAAGGCCAGCAGCCCAAATGGTACAGCAGTCAGAGGTTTTACAGGTTGTTCTGGGCAACTTCAGGTTAACATGGGCCCTTGGTCTATCAACTCCCAACCTCTGGGAGTTACCAGCCTCTGGTATTAGTTTATATCAGCACATGTATTTAAAGTGGTCATTCTACAGGGCAGGAATGCCTTTGCGAGTGTTTCTAGCCCAGAGGGCTCCTATACAACAAACAGTGATAAAGATGGGAAAGAAAGGAAACAGCCACTGGAGTGTGGACCATTTTCATAAACCGCTACAGGAACGCTAAATACCACTGGCACACAGTGACTATGGTGGGTCTTGCAAGTGTGAATTTCTTTAGACTTTGGTGGCCAAGGTGAACGTTTTCTCACCCACGTTCAAGCCTATTAGTCAAGTTGCACATTAGAGAGCTCTGTCTTTCTGATATAACTTCCCTGCTCATTTGTCTCACAAATACATTGCACCCTCCCCTTGATTAAAGTTGCATGGAGCCTTCAGCTCCGTCAGTGGTGTAATTTGCATTTTACTTGGCTTACAAGCCTTGGGGCTTTGTCTTGAGTTATATAGGATATGCTATACAACAATTAGCCTGGAACCAAGACAACATGCGTTTGCATGGTAATGAGCTATTTTCTTCTTCAAAGCCTGACTCTTGTTGAAAGGATTGTATTCCAGTCATCTTCCAGTCGTTTGGTGTGATTCCTGTATGCATTTTTCAAAAGGTTTTGGCCAGCCACACCGCTTTGGGATGGCATGAATACGGCTGCCATGGCCATTTGCTACCAGCCCTCAAGCTGGCAGGGCTGACTACAAATAATGTGGAACAGGTGAAGAATCAGCTGGGTCCTTTAATTATCATCCTATGATTGCCTAACATTAGGGTTTTGAACTGTTACCAATTTAAAAAATAAAAACAACTTTATTTTATGGTTTTGAAGCATTAGCTGGATACTGTGAAACACTTTCAGCAGTCTTAGTGTATTCTTGCTGTTTTCTGATTTCACAGGGTTTGTGCTCATTCCTATTTATTAATGCTGCCCCTTGGATAATTACAGCTCTACTCCTCTGCAATCGTCTCTGATCATATTATAATTTCCTTTAATCTTCATATGAAATTTCCTTAGATTCAGGATCCAGAATGAATTTGAGTATTATTGATCAAAATAATGTGCCACATCTTAAAAAGGCCCTTACTACATGGTGTATATTCTTGCAGCTCATTACAGAAGAATCACTTTGAAATGCAGTCTTGTCCCATTCCCTGTAATGGGAAGAAATGATCTAGTCTTGATTATACTATTGTTCCTCCTTTCGGTGTAGGATCAACATCAATCAGCTGGACAGCGTGATTGATTTTCTAATTAATAAGGCATTTGTATCAGCTTGCATAACCACACAAAGCTTAATGGGTTCCCTACTGTATCTGAAAACTGATTTTGTGTGTGTGAATTTACTCCTGCACTGGTAAGCTTTTTAACTAGTGGTAAGGTTAGTTGGAGCATCCTTTATGTGGAGCTCTCCAGTGTAACAAATGCTTTAAAGCATGTTTCACTAATCATCACAAACAGATTTAAAAGCTTATTTTGAATGAATGCTTTTGTTCTAAGACTGGGGGAAAAAAAAAAAATTGAGAAGGATGGGAAGAGAAGAATTAATGACCTTCAAGGTGAGCTGAAAATACAGCACTGCTCCACAGGAACCCTAGGGATGGGGGCTGCCCAGGGGCACTGCCCTGCCCAGCTTAGCATTGCTTTTTAGCATGGTTTGGTGAATGTTAAAAAAGCCCTGGGTTATCAAAATGACCCGACCAGCTTTACCCAGCTCTGAGAGCACCTGTGTGCTGCCCCGTGGGACTGTGTGCCACCCTGTCTGCATGTTGTGGCAGCCATGACCTCAAAGCAATGCTCGAGTGAAGAGAGGCCCCAGCCCTCCCAGCAATCCTAAGCATCAGAGACAGGGCCAGAGAAGCAAAAGGCCAGTTAGTAACCTTACCTCTGGCCCAGGACAACCTGTCTACCTCAGACAGGAGACCAGAGGGTCATAGTGTGACCTGGTGGTAAGGAGGAACTGGGGCATGTCCTTGGTTAATAAGTAATCAGGAAACCTGGAGAAGAGCTGTCCCACTTCAAGCGCCTCTTCTGGGTTATGGCAGCAAATTGCTGTGACAGCATAAATGATTTAGGATGCAGAGGGTGTGAGAGCTCCCACCTCCTACTGCATTTTAAGGGCCAGAGGCATATTTCTGCAGCAATGCACCTGGAGAACGTGGAGTGCTGGATTCAATTTCCCTGGGAAGATGGTGATGAACCATCAAGCCAAAGTTGAGCAGAGAGGGTGTCCTGTGGGAGCTGGCTGCAAGAAAAACACGGGCTCATGAAATCCTGATCTGATGCACCAGTTTCTTGCACATGTGACCTTCCTGCACTGCCAGTCCCAGGGGAGCAAAGCCGAAATCAATGAGAAGAGCTGGCATCTCCTTCCATTCGATTTTGATCTGGCTGAACTGAGAAAATGGTTTAATTCCCATTTTGCATCATGTCTTTCAGCAAAAGGAAAGAAACTGTGGGCTCTGCTCCTGGTATGAATCTCCCCTTGGCTGCACCGCTCCCAGGAGCAAAAAGATGAAACAAAGCCTAAATCTTGAAGGCAACTCAAACTAAATGAGGTCAAACATGTCCCATGATTTTAATCTACCTTGTAAATTAAATGCAGTGCAGATGGGAGCATGGTGAAGCTTCTTCAGACTCCTCTGCCCTGGCTTACCCTTCCCCAGCCCCTTTGCACTGAATTATAAATCCTACGGCGAAAGCTATACATCAGCACAGATTTTGGCCCTTAGCCCTTACATACTGTCTAGAGAATGAACAAGCTTCACAGCATTAAAATAAATAGACTCACATGCGAGCCCGAGATGATTTAAACCAGCTCTCTGGTGCGAGAAGCAGTGGCCACCCACACTGTGGTTACAGCATCTGGGACAGACAGTCAGGGATGGCAGCTCATGGGCTATCTGGGGGTGGGGGGCCACACCACTCCCAGCTGCCAGGAGAATGGGAATGTAAAGCTTTGAGAGGGAAAAGACTCTGGGAATAACTCACTATGTGGGCTGTATAGGATGCTACCAACCACCACGTGCCACGCACAGGGCTGGAGGGATCCCTGGCCTGGTCCAGCTGATGCACTTTTTTCCTTGAATGATCAAAGAATCACAGAATATCCCGAGTTGGAAGGGGCACCTTCCAACACAAGGATCATCGAGTCCAACTCCTGATATGGTCGAAAGGGTGATACCGGTTTAAAAGGGGGTAGTATTTCCATTAAAACAGGAACACCCCAACCTGGCTTTAAACTGCACTAATCTAAAGTGATTGTGTAGCAACATCCCAATTCACATGGTATAAAAAGTTATGTGATTTCTCTACCTAGGCTGAAAAACAACAACAAAAATTTATAAAAATGGTTGCTGGAGAACTCGGAGGGTAATGAGGCAGGAAGGACTGAGTTCATGTAGCAATATCTCAGGTCACCGCCCACCAGCCAGGCAGTGGGACCTTTGTCAGGATTCTTTGGTCAGCTGAGACTTTGCAATCACTTTAAACCCCCAAGGATGAGGTTTAAACTAGAATATTTCAGCCCTCCTTGATGAGATTAGAAAAACACAGTTACAGTGACTCAGCTGATGTGGAGTAAGGGAGGAAAAGATGGAATATGTGAGTTTTGCCTTGTATCTCCATGATGAAATACTGGTGAAAGCCACAGGCTGTGGGGACCTTTCCTCTCCTGCTGTCCCAGCCAAGCAGGGTTGAATTTAGGGGCTGGAAGTGCCCCATTTGGCCATGGGCAGGCGCCTCCTTGTCAGAGCAGTGAAGAGTGCTGGGTGCAGGACCTCCTGCCCTCATTCAGATGCTAAAGGAGGATTTCCAGCTCTTGAATTAACCTGGGAGGTTCTCCCTTCAGCTGCTCATCTTCCAAGCTCTGCCGAGGCCGCTGCTGGAGGCAGAAGCTGCAGCACATGCGGCCCTGACACACAGCTCTGCTGCAACAAGAGCAGAACCCCATCACCCAGGCAGGCTCCTGCCTCCTTGGCTTTCCCTTCACCTCTCAGCCTCCTGACATACCCATTGATTTTTGTATTGTGTGTTACATGATGCTCACATCCATCTCAGCACGCTCACGTTGCTGCTGTGATCTCTGATTGGAACAACGTGGGATGCTGGAGCACTAAGTGCAAAAAGCTCCTCTTGCGAGTTGTTAACTGGATTCTCATTCGGATTTTATATTTGCCCTTTGCTTTTATCCTTTTGGGGAATTTGTCATCCCTAATTAATCCTGGATCGTGTAATATTTTGTGCAACCACCTTATTGATTGTTCTAAATCTGCAATCATTTATTGTTTTTACTTACTCCATTGGCTAAATGGTGTTTTGTTTTTTGAGACCAACTCATCCTTTGCTCATTGGCTCAAAATCACTGGAGTTATTCCATGAATTCACAGATTCATTATATCTTGTTAATAAGATGGGATAAAGCTGTCTTCTGTAAATAATTTTATTTCATTTGGTTTCCCCAGAAGAGAGAAGGAGATGAAATATTATCCAGGCTTTCCTAAGCAAGGACATCTGTATTTTCCAGTCTTTTTGGCTGAGTGGTGAGAAGTGACAGTCAGCACGTCTCTGCTGCAAACTCATCCTGGCAGAGAGGGGAGCACAGGGAGACATCCCTCTTGCATCTCTCTCTGGGAGCAACCTCCAGGAGCAGAGCCTGTTCTGATCAGTTCAGAAGACCTAAGTTAAAAAATGGTGGAAAGCAGGTACCTCTGGTCCTCCCCATGAAGGCAAAATTATGTCATTTGGACATCCAAGCTGTCTAACGTGTAGCGTAAATTCAGTCTCTGAATCTCAAATATTTCACCTGTAAGTAAAAATACTACTTACTGCACCCATCAGTTTCACCGTAACATTTTGATTTCATTTTTTCCTAAGGATGTTTCCTCTGTAATGACTTGAGCAAGGTCCCTGGCTGATGGCAGCTCCACAGGGGCAGCCCCAGTGCCATCAGAACCACAGCACTTTGCTAACTGAGGTTACAGTCTGTGATATCTAGCTCAAGCCTGACAATGGATGAGAAGAGAGACATTTTCTTCCCAATCACTGAAAACAATCTCATTTCCTATCTATAAATACACTAATCAAATTTCCCCCTGCCCTCTCTGTCGTATGACGCAGCCCCTGCTATATCCCGGTTTCTGACAGTGAAGATGTAGAACATCTTATGATTCTCCATCATCTGTCCAGGGATAAAACTCCGTTGGGCTCAGGCACTTTGGGGCTGTGCTGTGTGCAGCTGTGGGGTGTTACAGAGATCTCTGAACCCAATTACCACCCTCTTCCCAGTTCCTCTGTGTCCTCGGGGAAGCCACTGCCTTTGTGAAGAAATCTACCCATAATATCTCTGTCAGCAAACGCTGTGCAAAAGTGACCACACCCTGTGGTTGTGGCAGGATATTCACACACCGAGACCTGATCCCAAGTCCGTTGCAGCAGTGGGGTTATTCCCACCAACCCCCGCAGGCTGTAGGTCAGGAGGCTTTTTGACCTAGAGCAAGTCTTTCCCCAGAAGGCGATATTAGCCTTGAGCTGTCTCCTTCTGTCTTTCAGAAAAAAATCCCATCCTAAAAGGTGAGATTACTTAACTCACTCCATGTGTCAGGCATCAAGAAATGCTACATCTGTTTGTTTTGTTTTGTTTTGTTTTTTTCCCATGCAGCCCATCCCTGCAGAAACTGCGGATTATCCAGGGTTAGGCAAACCCCATCCCCCAGCTGCAGAGCAGAAGTGCATTCCCATCACTGATAAGAGTTAAGGAGAGAAGTGTCTGAGCAGCTGCCTGCTTAAAAACCCTGGCTAAAGAAGAAATCAGGGCAAATATTTTTCATTACTTGCAGAAATGATAAAAGGAAATAAAAAGCCAAAAACATTTTGGTAAAGGCCAGCTCAAAGCAAAATATTTATACACTTTTTTATTATTTTTACTAATTTATTTGATCGAATGCTGGCACATTTAGTCTCAGAGGATCTCTTGCTACAGCAGCTGAGAAGGGGGGAGCAGATCATACCCCCAGACCTGAGTGCCCTCTGCTCTGTGCTCAAGTATTACAATGCAGAAATGGTTTGCAGGCAGTATTAGATAATTTTGAAAGCACTTGGGAACTTTGGAAGGATTCACGCTGAACAAGGTGAGTGAGTGACAAACTACAGGGCAGTTATTTGACTTTTCAACTCATCAGGCTCGAAATGAGCACTATTATTTTTTATCATTATTCACCGATGTCATTGCGGCATCTGCTTGAAAGCTGGTGGGGTTTTAAACGACCTAAAAAAAAGGGGGAAATATATTCAGGTTTGTGGCACACCCAGGGCTTGGTCAGACTGCACTGTGGCATGGAGGGCGTTAACAGGACCATGGCATGATGCCATGAGCATCCTCCAGCACAGCATGGACAGGAACTTTTCAGCTGCTCTTTGGGAGGAAAGCCTGAGCTTACAGGGAGATGCAGTGACACTCAGGCTCTTGTTTTCTCTTCAGCCACAGAGAGATGTGGCTCACCAGCCATATGTGTCATCACCCAGGGGAAGAAATGGGCAGAGGGAAGAGCTGTAGGATAAATGCCTCCGGGTTCCTTCTCTCTTGGATCACCTCCTCCTCTCACCCCTGAAATATTTCAGAGGGAGGTTTATCTTTCCTTAATTGCAGAACGTTGTGCGGTGTCTCTGTATTATTAAAATGACTCCCGATTTTCTAGGGGTATTCTGTTAATTAGTAGATTTCTCCTCCCAACTATGCTGTAAATGGAAAGAATACATACTAAACCGATTGCCCTACTTATGCAGCTACTCGGAGGAATGCTAAGATGGATTAACATGCATAGCAGAAGGCTTATGACCCTGGGAGACAGAAGAACCTGGAATAACCTTAATATCCTGTCAACTTGCATTACTGAACCTCAGTGAACAAGAAGAGCCTATTTAGCAGTCTGTCTTGGAGGAGAAATTCATATCATTTATCTGCCTTATTCCTCCCTCTTTTCAAATGGAAGTGTTGTTTTTATCTCTCCTGACTTTATTTTTATGAGGCATAATAAAGCTGTGTCACACCCCCCAACACCCCCCCCCCCGCCCCGTGCCTCCCCATCCTAAATAACATCCCTGTTGCACAGACTGGCTCAGCTCTTGAGAGGTGCCTTTGTCGTGCTGTTGTTTGGTGAAAACCATCTGCACCCAGGGAGAGGGTGCTGAGCTGACCCCACATGCTGCTGTCACCGATGCTGTCCGTGTCTGATGTCACGGATGTCACCCCTTTGCTCCTGCATGCTCTGTGTGAAGGCACCACGCTGCCTGTCGTGGGCAGAAGGAAGGTCAAACGTTTGATTCTGCTCCATGAATTGCCACTGTGGATTTCAGAGCTGTCCCAGCCGGAGCTCTGTCACCCAAACCCCAGATATTTTGCTGTTCCAGATCTTCCCAAGTTCGTTGTTCGTTCTTGTGAATGTTTGATCCTGTTTGAGGGATGGTTACCATCAGACCCCTCTTTCCAATGCACAGCTCAGGCCTTCCAAGCCCCTGCCATCACATAAGTAACTACTAAAAGTAATAATATTCTCAATGGAATGTCCATCCCCACAGACCTCTGTTAGACATTTAACATCTGTGAAGATCACTAGAGTCCATGAAGCTAAACACATCCTCTGTGCTGAAGTGACAACTTAAAAGTCCCCTAATTGCTCCCATGATGGGGACAACCCAGCCCCAGCCACCCCTCTCCAGTCCCAGAAGCATCACAGGGAGGGCTCCAGTGCTGGAGGGGTACACTTTAATGGGAGATGCAGCAGTGCTCCCATGGCAGGCAGAATCTTCATCACCGTTAATTATTCCTCCTTCCCTCACATTACCACTTGGGGTTTAGCTCAGCCCGGATAAAAGAGGGGTTATTGCTTTAATGGAAAAAAAAAAAAAAGAAAGGTCAGAAATGCATCTCACAATTACAGAGTTCAGTCTAATTAGGACTGAAAAACACACATGTAATTGCCTTACGTGTTTGCTCCTGAGATTCCTTTTCAGTGTTAAATATGTATGGAGCACCTTCCCTGCTGATTGACATTTTTCTTACAGTTCACAGGGAGCAAGATTTACCCTAAAGGGGCAAAACCACAGAGGTGAGAGCCCTGTGCTCCTGCCCCTCGGGAAGGTCTGCTCCTCTGGCTGTAAGCCAGCCCTGCCTCCAGGGACATTCTGGAGATCTGGAAGGAGAAAGTAGCCCTGGGGTTTGGGACAATTCCTCACGTCTGTGGAGAGGGGAGAAAAATGTGCTGAGCATTGAAATAGGTCAGAGCTGAAGCAATGCATCCTCCAGCCACCTTGCTTGCCTTGCTTAAACAGAGGGAACACCAGAAGCTGCATTTCTATTCTGAGTAAAGGCCTTTGGGCTCAAAAGGCCTGGTAGCAAATGCATAATTAGGGAAAGCAACAAATACAAGTATTTCTTCCGTAGGAAGGAAATTAGAGAATATAGTGAGGAAAAAGCCTCATGTGGGACGCATACAGTATTTACTCCAGCTACATTTGTCAAAAGCAGCAATCGAACTGTGCCTTCTGAAGGAATTAATTCAGTTCTCACTAAGGAAAACAGTAAAACTCTCATTTATCAGCATAATGGCGCTCCTACCCCAGGCATTGCTCACAGCCTGTGGGTGCAGTGATCCCTGCCTGGGTTGCCCACCCACCCCTCACCACTCTGGGCAGTGTCCAGTCCCAGGGGGTGCTCAGGGACCAACCTTCCTGTGGTCACAGTCCAACCGTGCCCCATTCCCAACATGCCCTTTCCCGTGGAAAAACATACCCATGCGTACCAGCAACACGTAAGAGCATTGCACAGAATGTAGAATATTTTTTTAAAAAGAGGTATTCAAGGCTGCAGGGTGTGTATGGTCCATGTGAACGGACTGTGCACTCACTCCCCTGTCATGACCACAACAGCAAAGTGGGAAGAAAGGGTGAGGGGAACACAGAATCCAGGACAAGTGTTCCGGCAGTTGCTCCACAGTGGCAGGGGAAGGGGACTGTGTGAGAAGAGGCAGAAGCAAGACTGGAGCCTGATTAAAAGGTCAGCCAGGCTCTCTTGGTCCTGCGCCCTCCCCCACTGAGGAAGTGATGGCCTTCTTTACATCATAACCTGTCAGAAATACAAACATAATGTATCAGCCTGGATGTGGCAACTAAAGCCAGAGAGAAAAGCGTCGCTGGGACACGGCCAGACGCCGGGGAGCGCCTGGCTGCAGTGCTTGAGTCATGCTTGCACTTTGCAGTGCACATATTTCATCTGAGTTCAGTTGTCAGTTGGGTTTTGTGTTTATTTTGTCTCACGTCAGCCGGATGGGGCGATGGTATTGCCAGGATGGAGTTGAGGCATTGCCAAGTGTGTTTCCATGGCCTGGCAGGCTGGCCTGGCACTGGGGGGTGGAGTGGTAGCACAGCTCACACCACTCTGGGTCAAGATTTGACTACAGCAGGGTCTTGCATTTATAGAAAGAGACCCTGATATGACTTTTCTCCCTTGTTTGGGTTTGGGGGTTTTTTTTTTTTTTGGTGGTTGTTTGGTGGCAAGAAGGGGATGTGCACACCCTGCAAGCAGAAACAGCTTTGCTGCTGGAGACAAAGGCGAAGAGAGAAAGCAAAAGGCTGAGGTGAGGGTGAAGCACCAGAGGCAGCCCCATCCTGGCATGTCAGTACGCAACTAAATAATTGAAATGCTATTTGCTGTCAAGTTTCCATGTTTTCATAGTGTCCCTTATGAAAAACACGGCACATTATGGTGCTATAAATCCTTATTATCTACGTCTTCACAACCAGAAGCTTCCCATTACCCAAAAGAAGGGTGAATCCCACGAGACACATTAATGGCATTGAAAACTCCTTCTGTTATCTTAAACCTTGATTAATCAACCTTATTTAGTACATGATAGCGGAATAATTGAAGCTGTCCCTGTATTAAAAAAAAAAAAAAGTGCAGTAAGTACTTTAGCATCTGCAGCTCATTTCCTTATTACACAGATATTGATGCTTCCTGGAAAGTGTTGTGAAATTCCTCTGTTTAGGGACGGTTCCACTGATCTATATTTTCAGGGCATGTTAGCTGGGGGTTCCTGTTTGTAGCATTTTTAGCAGGAGAGCAGGATTGCTGCTTCTTGCAAACCCATCTGTTCCCGCTGCTCATTCACAACCTGGAGCCACAGTCTCCTGTCATCTCCCTGTCACTTCGAAAAATAATAACTGTGGGAGGACAATATAATGGATTGCTCACCGGCGTATTTCTAGGTATTAAAAGTACAATTTGGGGGTTGGTTCCAGGAAAATGGCAAATTATTTTTTTATGAATTTAACATAATTATGAGCAAATTAGGCCTGATCCTGAACTCGCTTGGTTCTACTTTCACTCACAGCTCATGGAGCTGGCTGATATTTTTGGAATATGAAGTCTTCTGTGACAGTTTTTTACAACAGAGGTAATTTGGAGAGAAAAATTCTGTAATTTTTCTGAGTTTTTTTCTGCTCCCTTTTTGGCTTTTTTTCTTATTTCAGTAAACATTCACAAAAAAAAAAAAATCACAAGACTTTTGCACAAAGAGAACAACATTTTGTGTTTTCTTGAGAGCATATTGTCAGGCAACAGAGGAACACAACAGAGGCAATTTGGGCTGAGATAGTTGTTGCCCAGACAGTTTTATGTCCTCTCAAGCTGCCTTTGTCCTCTGAATCTTCAGGGTCCATCAAATTCTGCTGCTCCGATTGACTGCCAAGGGAAGCTGCGAAAAATTTTTGCCAATGATGGTTTGCCTGTTAAAAAAAAAAAAAAAAAAAAAAAAAAGGAACTTCAGCAATTATTATTTTGGAGTTCTTAAAAATAGGTTTTGAATAAAATACTTAGAGAATTAAGCTCCAGTAATATAAGCCAGAGGGAGGGTATCCTCTTTCCTTCCCACTGTTCTTTTTCTCCACTGTGAAAATCAACATGAACAAATTTCCTCTTTTTTTCTCAGACACTATTTTCTATTTAAACAAAGATATAAGAGATCACAGGAGGGTAAAAAAGGTCCTTTTCAAAATGCTGAGGCTTTTCCCATCATTTTATAGTTTCCAGTTTCATTGCCCAGTGTCTTCTGAGGCCTGGGGAAACGTACAGACAGTACAAGCAGGACTGATGAGTCCATGGCTGATGGACATTGTGGCTGATGCTTTTAAGCATCAAAATCTGGATATTTTGGGTTCAAATGAATGCAAACAGAGTGATGTCCATGAGCTGATAGAGCTCAGCATCGCAAAGGAAAGTGCTTGTTTAAGGACACCTGCAACACTCCAGAGCCTAACTTGGGGAAAGAAAAGCCCTTTCTGGTGATGGCACCTCCCCTCCTCTTGCCATTTTTACTCTCTCTTATTACTAAAAAAGAAAAATGTTTTCAAAATTCCCCATCCTTTCCCAGCACACTCCAGGAGGTGGGAGCCCAGGGTGCCTGGACTGACATCCTATTTCTGGGATCACACAAACCGTAAGTGCAGACACAGCTCAGGCAGGTTAAGGGCAGAGGGATGAGGTTTGTGTCCCAAGTGCGGGTGGATGTGGCTCCCTGGAAGTGTTCAGGCCATTTAGCTGTTATTTTACTGGCGGTGATTTACGCCCTGGTTATAATCTCTGCCTGCTGAGTTATTTACGACTGTTTTTTTTCTGGAAAAAAGTACTTCAGCCCTTAATAGGCACGTTGCTTTTGGCTAAGCATGTGGGCACCAGGGACAGAAAACAACCAGCCATTTACTGTGTCTCAGGACTTCAAGTTGAGGACAATAAAAAAACCCTGCATCACTGGAGCTCATTGCTAAATGATAACTTAAGCCAATTATATGTGCCTCATTCATCTTTTAGATAAGAAGCAGAGAGAAATAGTTTTCCTATTTCCATAATCATGTCACTAACTAGACAAAACGTGATAATCCATAATGAGCTAGGGAGAGAATTAAATGGAGAACAGGGTCTTTTGATGACTTGCCAGTTTTCTCTAGCATCATTCATACAGGTTATTGACACAGGACCAATTTTTCATCCTTGCTTCAACAGGATTTCCATTATTACAGTTGAAAAATGGCAGGCACAAATGTTTGCAGGCACATTTTGGTACCTTAATTTAAGATTTCCTCGGATTTACAAGTCCTTAATTGTACATACAAGCCAGGTGCCCAGGAAATGTATGTGCAGACAACTGCAAATACTATTTCTGTGTGATTGCAAACTGGTCTCCAACTCTGGCCCTCAGTAATCACCAGATGGATTTTCCTCCTCTTGAAACACCCTCATTTTGTCCCCTTTGTTGGAGAGAAGTGAAGTGGAAATAAATTTCTGAGATACCAACTCCATGTGAGAATTTGAAACAGTTTTTACAAAGTGGCTGGAAATAGAAACCCCAAAATTTCTGAGCAAATTTGTGGAACAAAATACAGCTTAGTCTGAGTTTGCTAAAGCTTTGGAAACAAAAATACTGTGTGGATTCCTGTGTTTTCAGCTCTGCGAGGAACATGCACCTTGGCCACCTCAAAAAGTCTGTCTTTGAGGTTTCCTTTTCTCTGAGCCCAGACATTCCTTCAGCCCTGGCAGAACAGGGGAGGAGATCTGCAACCACGTGCTGAATGCCATCTTGCCATTAACATGTCAATTTTCTTTTTCTTTTGGGACAGCAGAACTTTTTTTGGGATAAAACGCCAATCTCATTCAAAAAGACTTCGCCAGCTCTCACTTTCATGAAAAAAATATACTTGGGACTGGAGTTTCCAGCCAAGGCAATATGGTGCTCTATCCCAAAAATGCAGTGCCCCAGCAGTCCCCACCAGGCAACATGATGGAAGGTGAGTATATGAGCATCCTCATGAGATTTTTCTTCATTTTTCTCTTTTTCCTCAGTTTCTTAGGTCACCCAGTTTGAGGTTGGGATGCACAATCTGGTAAATATGACAACAACAAGGGACTTCTTTAAAATTCTTTTTCTGGTCATTACTCAAGGATTGCCTTACAGAAAACTCCAGTGAGACTGAAGGAAGGACAGAAATTCTTTATGAAAAGCATTAATTCCCCTTTTTTTTTTTTTTTTTAAAGGAGAATGAGTTAGACTTTTCAGCTTTTTCCAAGTAGAAGCTGGAGGGGTGGAGTTTTCTGCTGCTCAGACATCTCAGCTAGAGCCATTAAGAGAGGGACAGAGGGGAAAAATCTTTACAGAAGACATTTTTTTGATTGACAATTCCCAGAGGGTCCTCCTGGTTTCCACAGTACCAAAGCTCTTGGGGGGTTCAGGTTGTGTATGAATTAAACTTTGAATGCTTGTGCACATCAGAAACAATCAGGTCAGCATCAATTTGCAGTTTGTACAAATTAATACTACACCACAAGAAAATTCAACACAGCAGCTTTTGTGCAAAACTACCCTGAGGTGCTTTGCAAACAAAGCAAACTAAAATGCCGCGTGCGGGGTCTGCACTCCACCAAATGATAAATATTAAGGCCCTAAACAGAAGGGATATTTATGCTTAAACCTGCATGCATTTATTGATTTTTATTCCACCCTGACAGTGGTCGAAATCCAGATTAAAAGAACAGCCACACCACCAACAGGGTGACCCACAGCCTGTGGACCAGTTTTTGGTTAGACACACATGGCGTGGATGGTTTCAAGCACCGACTGCGCTCCAGCAGCAGCCTGAGCATCTTGCATAGCCCTGTGGGTTTCAAGATCACACACTGCTGTGAAAAACTCATCAAAATCTCTACTGTGAGGGTGGTGAGGCATTGGAACAGGTTGCCCAGAGAATTTGTGGGCAGCCCATCCCTGGAGGAGTTGGAGGTCAGGCTGGAAGGAGCAACCTGATCTAGTGGAAGGTACCCCTGCCCATAGCAGGGGGTTGGAACTACATGATCTTTAACATCCCTTCCAACCCAAACCATTCTAAGATTCCTTGAAAATAACTTTCAAGCATCTCTGTGCTGGGAGGGGAGAGGGGCTGCCCGTGGGGCTGTTGGCAAAGGTGGCCTCCAAGCTGGGGTGGGGTTGGAGGGAGCTTTTTCAGAGACACTTGAACACACTGGCCTTGAGATGGCCTCATCTACTGGGCTATAAAAGCATGCCAAGCAGGGCAATAAAGAGATGAGGAGCGATAAGAAACATGGAAGAGGAGAAAAAAAGGGAGCCTGACAAAGTTCACAGCCAGTGCAGGGTGGGCATTTCCTTCACCAGGACAACAAAATACACCCAGTCTCTTTGCAGCACCTCCCTGACTGTTCCTGTCCAAGCTCAGTCAGGAGAGGGTTGGGGTTTTTTCCTTCAAAAAGCTGATCTCCACACCTTCAGTGTGGTTTGCAGGATAAAATCACAGCCATTTTGGGAGTGCAAATCAGCTACACCTGCCACAGAGCCGGCAGAGATTTACCACCATCATTTAGCACACCACTCGTAGATTAAAGGGGCTTGTCCTTTTCACTTCACCTTATTTATGATTTTCAAATAATAAAGTGTTCAGGGAGAAATTATGGTTCTCTTAAGCCACGGATGTGTTCATGTTCATCCCCTGTAAATGTACCTGAGGGCTGGAAGTTCATCAGTTCGAATTCAGGAACAAATCTGAACTGGAACCAAGCAAACATTGGAACTAGACCAGCTTGGACTTATACCAGCTTTACAAAAACCCCTTTGCTTTGGGACTTCAGGCAAGGTGCAGCCCATTTGTGTTTTGAGCTGGGCTTCACACAACCCAGCATTGCTCAAATGTTTATGAATTTTTAGTGAAAATTTAGTGAGGTTGCGTTTTTCATGGCTGTTTAACCACGTGGCCAAGTCCCTGTGCAGCACTGGAGGAGCCAAAGCAGGGACACATCTTTAATGCTCAGAGCCCCCCTGTCTGCCAGGAAAACTGGCCTTCCTACCCATGCAGACTTGTTTAATTATTCCCAAGGGTCTGGGGGAAAAAAAAAAAAAAAAAGAGAAGAAAAAAGTAAGAAAAGGGTGAGGTAAGAAACCTGTCAGGCTTTGGTGCCCAGCTGTGGGTGCAGACATGTGTCACTCACAGAGCTGAAACAGGGTCAGGGTAACATTGTCCTTGAGGTGCATGAGGACGGTCACACGTGCAAGGCTTGAGTTAATGCATGACTGATCTGGCACATAGATTTGTAATAGCCAGCACAGCCTGAAACCCAGCAGTCCTCACTCAGAGCAAGGGGAGCGTGGAGTTTAGCATGTTAACTAATGTGGCCTTTAAAATCTGTTCTCCCCAGCTCAGACCTGCACCTGGGCTGCTCATGGGCTGGTTGCAGGCTGCCAGCCTGTACTGCCCGTGGTGGCACATCTTGGGTGGTGACAGAGTGCCTGGGCCACATGGCACTGACCAAACTCACCCCAGTGCTGCCAAGCCACAGCCAAAAGGGCACAGCCCTTTGTATACCATCCCTTCCCCCCCCCACCTCCCACCCCGGAAGATTTAGGAAGAAGAGGCTGTTACTGTTTCCACTAATTGGTTGTTTCCGGCAGCCACTATTCCCACAAGAGACCTGAAGGGTTCCTATTCCTGTTTGCTTCATTTCAGAAGGTGCCAAGAGCCCTCCAGCCCCCTTGGCTGATATGTAGGCATCATATTCTCAGAATCTCTCAAGTCAAGCTCTTGAAGCAAATGCTTTTGTTAAATTTGTTTCTACCAGGCCACTTCACTGGAAATTCATATCTATGAACATCATGGGCTGGTCTCTGTTCTGCATTTTTATGGCTCCAGTGGAAGAGGAGGGGAGAAGAGACCATCACCATGGCCCAACCCAGGGCACAGCCCTCTCCACTGACAGCCACAACTGATTTTGATGATGCCCCTTACCAGCACATCTGAGCTACCATTCCTCATTCCTATCAATGAATTCCTCACTGAAGCAGGATAACTGTAGGAAAGACTTGTGTCTCCTTCCAAGACTGCCTGTAGGGTTACAGGTTGTGCTTGCAACAGGAAAGGGGCGGATATGCCAAGATGGTATCCGGTTCTTCATTTTGAGCATGTGAACTTCTACTGAAGCAGCTGGTCAGGAGCAGTTTGACATTTGCTCAGAGTGGGTGGGCTGTTCCCATCCTCGGGGGATTGCAGGACCCAGCTGGGTAAACCCTGGTCTGCCCTCCTTGCTGAATCTGCTCTGAGCAAGGCTCGGACCTACTGAGACCCCTTTCAACCTCTATTACCCTGTGACCCCATGAAACAAAATTCCCCCCAGGGTACTCCCAGGGACTCCTTAGCACTCACATCATTGCTTTTGAAGGGCTGGACCAATTCTGACTGCCAGTTCCTCTCTCTCACTGCCAAACACTCCCTTCCCCCTTTTGCCATGGACAATGCCGCGCTCTATGTGTGCTTATTCCCACTGCTAGAAACACACTTTCTTAGATGGGGTGTATCTGCCAAAAAAAATTAAACAAAATAAATAATGTCACAGGTTAAAAGGGATTAGGTGGATGGACTCATCTCATTACTCACACAAACTCAGGCAGCAGGAGCTGGCACCTGAATATGCACACAGAACACAGCCCTAAATATCCTAATATATTTTAGCGTGGTCATTTCTAATTAGCACTTGAATCCAACACCCTACTTAGCTTAATTAGGGACATAACAGAAAGCTGTTTGAGCTCACATGCATATTGAAGATGCAGATCTCTAGCATGTGGTGCTGCCCTGCTCCACAAACCAGCAGCAAGCAAAGCCTCTCAGCATCCAGCACAGATGAAAACTGGTCCCAGCATGGACCTAAACTGGTCCCACGAAGCCAATGTATTAAAAATCTGCACCATTAACTCCATTAAGATGCTTTAAATGTAAATCTGAAAGGTTTTTATGAGAGTTATGTTACTGGGGGAAAAGAAGGCAAACCCACGGTTTACGAAATACAGTATTTATTTTTTGCATATCTGATCCAGAAGATTTTACAGTCTAATTTAAGCCAGGAAACAGAAGGAAGATAGATGAGGAGGAGGAACAGCAGAGGAGAATCACAGAATGGTTTGGGTTGGAAGGGATGTTTAAAGGCTATGTAGTCCAACCCCCTGCAGTGAGCAGGAGCATCTTCCACTAGACCAGATTGCTCAGATCCCTGTCCAACCTGGACTTGAACGTTTCCAGGAATGGGGCATCCACCACCTCTCTGGGAAACCAGTCTCAGTTTTTCATCACTTGCATTGTAAAAAATTTCATCTTTATATCTAGTCTGAATCC
Organism: Empidonax traillii; assembly: GCF_003031625.1. Lineage (NCBI taxonomy): Eukaryota > Metazoa > Chordata > Aves > Passeriformes > Tyrannidae > Empidonax > Empidonax traillii. Next base: position 188,045 of record NW_020955699.1, read on the forward strand.
ACCCTCTTTAAGTGTTAAACCATCACCCCTTGTCCTGTCCCGATGTGCCCCTCTGGGAAGTCTCTCCCCATCTTTCTTACAAGCCCCTTTAAGTCCTGGGCAGCCCCAGTGGCTGTTTCAGGGCTGATGCCAGGAGGGTTAAAGGCACCGTGTGGTTCCGCAGATCTGCCAGGCCAGACAAAAACAGGTGTCGTTTCCAAACCTGGCTGTTTTTAAGCTGAAGGGAGCACACCCCTGCACATCCATGAGGCACGAAACAAACGCCAAAAAACCCGCTCTGCTTTGTCTGCACACGCCTCATTTTCAGGGATGGATTCAGCCAAGCACTGGGAGGATTTCACTGTGAATGGAGAGAAAGGGTGCGATCGGCTCCATGGAAACCCAGCCAGCTGGGATTGGCGGGGCCGTATCCAGGCTCGGCAGCAGCGATACCGCCGAAAGTACAAGTGCTGTTAATATTTAAAACGGAGCAGGGACGTGGTAAAACCTAGCAACCCCGCGGCAGTGGTTATGCAATTCGCCATTAATAGCTCAAAGGGATCCAGCATCGTCTTAACACCTCCCCTCCCCCGTTTCTGTATGTGAGGGTTTGTTTTTTTTTTTTTTTCTTCCTTGCCGCTAAACCTTAAAGTGAGAGGAAACAAAGAAATTGCCATTACATAATTCAGACCTACAGCCAAGTCGCACTCCTGCTGTTTTGGAAACATTTTGGTGGGGGCGGGGGGCAAGTCGAAAGCTAAGAAGAGCCATGTGACAGGATCCTATTTTTATTTTTTTCTTCTTCTTCCTTCCATTTTCTAATTTCCCAGTTAAATACATTCATTAGCCCCAAGATCTGCTGAACCTCATCTATTACTGAGACATTAAGTAAGCAGGAGCTTTGGCATCAATAATTATATCACACAGGTCTGCGAAAGGTAGGGTCATGCATTGTCACGATTGCCCCGTTTCTTAAAGAAAAAATGAGATTATTGAGGGTGGGGGTTTGGTTCAGGCATCACATGGGCTTTGCACACCCTGCATCACCACCAGGTCAGGGTGATCCACATCAATCCCTCCGCAGGGACACAGGGTAACACCAACAGTGGGCTCGCTTGTGGAGATGCTCAGCTCCAGATTGGGGCTGGTTGCAGAGGAAATATGGGCTCTTAGAGCAGCCTCAAGGGTCCAGGATGGCTTGGCTGCCACCAGCCTTTGTGTGGAAGCCAACAGCTGCTGCACCACAGGCGTGATCTTGCTCTGCTGTTTATTCTCACGTCTAATAGTGCAGCACAGAAGAGGGTGGGTGGTTACTACTTGTGTCACTGTATCTCTCAGGAGACATCTCCTGTGTTTAGATTTGGTTTTAGCATTCCTGAACACAGTTCTGAGCATCTTACCCAAGCCAAGGACAAGGACTCAAGGAGGTATATCACCCCTTGGGATCTACCAACAGGTACCTGCAAAACAGCGTTTCTGTAGTCACTGGGCTGTCCCATATGGAAATAGGAAAAACAGACAGCCTGGTGCTCCTTAGCAGAGACTCAGCCTTTCGTGGGACAGATTTAAAGCTGTGGTTTGTGTCCGTGCTGGGGAGCCCTGGTTACTGGGAGGAACTAGGTTTTAGCCGAGGTCAGACTGGGTGCTGCAGTGGCATCTGGGGGACCACAGTCACTTATGGCTCTCCTGCAGGATGCTCCAACACAGGCAGGGCAGTGCTCTGCATTTTCCATTAGGAAGCCCTCACATATCTCTCTCCCTGTGCCTCAATTCTCCGAGTGTAATGTGGAATCAGTTATTTCCTCATTTCTTGGGGCTGTTGTGAGAATACACACAAGCCTGTGAGCTACTCAATGTATAAGAACATCTAAAGTTTGCACAAAATAATTTAAAACACCTCCAAAATAATTTAAAACACTCAATTCTCAACTCCCAGGGAATACAACTGCACTTTTCTTCCTGCTTCATGTTTTTCCCACATGGAAGAGGGGCCTTCCCTTAGCCCCCGAGCCAAAACCCTTGGAAAGGTCTTGAAAACAAGATAATATATGGTGTCTGGATCCTTTTGCTCTTTTCTGTGTTAGCTAGCTAACCACCCTAGGAAAACAAGCCATAAATCAATTGAAAGCCTAACCTACAGTCTGCCAATCTGAAAAGCAGACACTGCCCCAGGAATGTGACCGCAGCTCACTAAAACAATGGGAACAAAGGGAAAAAAGAATCTAAACAGTTCTGCTTGTGCTTTGTAATTCAGCAGAGCTACAGAGACACCAGGCAGGCAGTGATCTCCCACAAGCTCCACCATCACCTTAAGCCCACGGTCTCCTCCTGAGCAGTGAGGTGCAGAGGGCTCTGGTTTCCAGGTGCAGATGGATTTCAGCCTCCAGCTCAGCTGGAGAGAATTACAACAGCTCAGACTTCTCCTGTAAAGAGACCAGGGTCCCTACCAGAGGGCTTTTCTGCTTTTCCTCTCTTGTTTCCTGGTCTTTCAGCAGAATTAATGCTCTTCTAGCTTTTTTCTTAAGGCATTCCCGCTTGTCTGTTTTTGGGGGGCACTGAGATGCTCTGTATGCCTGCTTTGAGCAAGGCAAGAAAGCACAGGGGCTGGGTGGGTGTTGTTGGGTGAGTTACACAGAGACTGTGGTGCAGGGCTGCTGGCTCCCAGTGTGTCCCAGCGGGTTTCCAGCAATCCCATCAGCAGCAAGGCTGCCCAGGGCGGTGATAGGGATGAAAATCAAAGTGCAGGGATGGGTCTGTGTGAAGGCACCAGCCACGCTCAAGGACAGCGTAGTGAATAGCACAGGAATAACAGCTCATGCTGAGATCTGGCTTCGAGCAGACTGAGTGTTGGTGCCATAGGGCAGTCTGTTATTTTCTTGTATCCTTGGATGAAGAGCTTTTAGAGAGTTAGCCTCTAAATAGTCTGCAACACTCAAAGCGCTTCCATGAGCAATGAAGCAATGAGAAAGAGATGTCATTTGCAAATGCGACTGTGTCATCAGTGAGGTTAATGTATCAAATTGGACGAGTCTTCAGGACAAAAAAACTGCCCAAAAGACCAGAAATGAGGAGAAATAAGGAAAGAAACACAAGAATTTAAGGCCTCTGACAACAAAGCAGGAGACAGCTTTCAGTCCTTAATGGGTGACTAAGAAAGAAAGTTTGCTGTAAATAAACACTAGTATTGCTTCAGGACTTCTGATTTTATAATCGGGGATCTCAGGTCCTTTTAAATCAAGATCACAGCAGTGCGAGCTGCGGGATACCTGTTCCCAGATCAGGCCAGCTGGAAATGAAGCCAAAGCCAACAAGTCCCCCAGGCTGGGTCTGTAGGGGCTGTCTGGGGGGAGTAGTTATGGCTGATGCTCCAGGCTGCCCCGTGGAGTCCTTTCATTATTTAGGCAGAAGAAAGAAACACCCCGTTTTCCCCTCGCTTGCACTAAAGCCAATCCTGTCAGCCAGAGAAGTGGCCTGTATTTTTAATACCTTTTTTGCACTTCATTACTGAGGGCCTCGAGCAAATTATGTCATCGGTGATGACATAAGGAATAGAAGCAGTTGCGGGGCAGTATAAGTGAAGGGGAAATTAAGCCATTTAGCACACTGGCGGGAGACTGTGTTTGGGTCGAGGCAAGGATTTTTTTCTAATTAAAAAACCAGAGAAAATCTCCTTGCCTCTAATGGAATAAGTGCCAAGGCAACTTCATCTGGCCCACAGACTCCCCCCGCTACCACTGTCTGCTGTAAGAAAAGCAGGAGGGAGGAGTGGGCAGAGTCTGATTTCTATGTAAAGATTGTACAGCCAGACCTGCCCTAGAGCTGCAAAGCAACCAGACACTGGAACCCAGCCAGTTTTGTGTCGTTTCTGCAGGGCTGGCCAAATGTGCTACTGTTATTTTGGCTTCATCTGTTTCTTTCCCCTTTTCTAGCCCAATTGCTGTGGCTCCTTGATTTCTGGTTAGTAGAAAGGGTTAAACTGCTTATTATACTGGAATGTGAGTTTCAGAAAAAAGCTATGGTGGTTTTGTGTTGCCTGTAATTGGTGAAGCAATCCTGATTTCTGGTACCATGGTTAATATTTGGAAATACCCTTTAACAGTTTATGCAAACGGAGCTGCCCTTTCCTTTCCTGTGAATTACTGAAGCCTGTGGAACTTAACCCTTCACAGCTGCCCCATGACTCTTCTCCTGCACCTCAGGCTTTCTGCTCTGGTTTTATGATGTTTTACGACAGTTTTTCGTGTCAGGTGAGTCTGCACATAAAGCATAAGAAAGGCTGCACTGCTGGCATGAAAATATTTTTCATTCCTTAGTCTGGGGAGACTTAACAGAATTTTCAAAAATAAGGGAGGAGCAGTCTTAACTCATGATCACAGGAATGGGAGTCCTGTTCCCATTTCAGAGAAAAGTGCCCTGACCATGTCAAAGTGTGGAAATGGGAGTGCTTGGCTGGCTGTGCTCATAATCCCCATGGAAGTGGTGATGCCAACCCGTGAGCAAACCATAATCACCTGACAGCTTTTTTTTTTTTTTTCTTCCATGCATTTATTGTCATTTTATTTGGAATCATGTCAGTGCTGGGTATGGAGACCAGGGATATCACCTTGTTTTAGGTGACACAGTACTCTGTAGCACAGAGTTGCATTGCCTCGCTGAGGTTCGGGGGACACCACTTTCTGTTTGCTAGGATATGGAGACTGGGTGAAAAATGAAATTTTTGCATAGCAGGGATGCTGCAGCCCAACACTGACAGAGACTGAAAGATGTCTCTTTGTTTGGAGCAGGACCACCATGATCCCCATCTCTTCCCCAGGTTGTCAGCTAGCCTGATAATGATTTAAATACTCCTTGTAGAATAGGACGGTAATGAAACCTTTGAAGTCAGTGTGGGATTAGCTCTGGATGTTGCTTTGAAATCTGATATCATGATAGAGAAAACTGGAAATCAGTGGTAGGGTTGACACTGAAGCCTTGCTCAGAGAAGAGTGGGGCTAGAAAATACATCTCTTCCATAGGCAAGACATCCCACTGGGGCATTTCAAAAGGTCATTTATATCCTCTTTTTTTTCAATGTCTGGTGCTGGGTGGCTTGGGAAAAGTTTTAGGACAATGCAAAAGTGGTCGGGGAGTATCTGTGACATCTCCTTTTAATCATCCTCACTGGACCTTTTTTCAAGAATTCTACAGCTTTTTTCATTCATTTATATTTCCAGTATCCATAACATCTTGTGGCAATCACAAGTGGTTTCCAAGGCATTAATGCACACAAATAGAGATACAGGCAAGTTCTGTTTTGGTAACATTGAGCAAGTTCTTGCAAATACTTTTCCACCTTAACAAGAAAGTAGACATCAAATGGGATCTGGCTGGACCCCAAAACAAATAAATAGTGCTGATGTTCAGAAAGGAAACACCAGTTGTCCTTAAATAGTCAAGCATTGTTCTCAGACTTCCTGCAATAATCTCTGCCTTTTTCCCCAAAAAGATTTCTAACTGTGTGGGTCCCAGAATTCTCTGATGTCTGCGTGCTGTGTAACATTTGTGATTTTTATACTCTTTCCTCTTTGAACAGTCCTTTGCCCAACACACAGCATGTGGCTTTTGGTGGCATTGGAGGGTATGAAGTGGATATTCTGTGTAACCTGATGTCACCAGTCTGGTTAGTGCCAGGAAGATACAGGCACTAGAGAGAAGCTCCCCCAGTGATGGGGAATATGTGGCCATGTCAACAGTGACAGATGGGATGATGAGGACACTTGGGAACTTCACTGTTTAATCAGCAGTGCCCGAGCACACACACACAGTAGCTCACAAAGGCAGCAGCAACTCTTGGGAAAATTGTGGTGACAAAACCCTGAGAGAGAGGAAAGTGTGACTGACATGTCAGAGTAGCCCAGAAACACTTGGAGCAATGTCCAGCGTGGCTGGGCTTGGAGGCTTTGGCTGAAGGTGAGCCTCAAAAGCTTTAGAGTGATATAAAACAGGGAATGTTGCAGTGGGGGGAGGATGGGGCTGGCAGCTCTTGTACTGGTGGGAAGATATTGCCAGCAAGGAGACATCATCATGGGAGATGATGATCTGGGACCCAGCCAGAGCAAGCATCCAACACCACGGCAGAGGGTACGTGCCAAGTGTCAATTGTTCTGTAGGGCTGGATGGGAGAGAAGAGAAAAAAACCTTTAGTCCATAGGGCATGAACCCTAGTGGAAGCAGGGTAGTTTTTCTATTGCTCCAAGGTCTGATTGTAAATAAACCATGGATAAAAACCATTCCTGAGCTTGCAGGCAAAATGTAAAACAAGTAAAGCAAGTAGGAATCCTGCGTTCCATTCTGCCATCTGTATTTTTCTCCTGGGAATTGTGGAGTATTTTCCCATTTTAATTATCCTCTCGCCATCCAGCTCTTGCTCTTCTGCAAATCAGCGACTGACATAAAAAGAGAATGTGACAGACACAAAGCAATCATCATTCACTGGTGATTCAACTTTAAAGGTCTCTGCACATTAACAGGGCTGTGATGGGACACAGGTATAGAAACCCTCTCCCCAGCACTTGGCCAACTTGGGTGTTAACCTGCATGATGTGGGTCCTGGGAGCAGTCCAGGACCACAACACCTTTCTGTGGGACCTAATACCTTGATGAAGAGAGATTAATCCTGTATTTTTGATGAGGAGCACTGGCCCGAGCCAGTGCCATGAGATGTCAGGAGCTTCACCTGGTTCTTCTTCCCAGTCCTTGAAATTCTTGGTGCATCCTCATGCAGAGTCCAGTGACACAGTTCTGTGCTCCTGCAGTGGCAGATAACAATGGATATGTGTTACTAATAAACTGAAGCATCTGCCACCAAAACACATTAGGATTTGGAGGCTAATTTGACATCTTTGCTGAGGGGTTGTCCAAACTGCATATCTTATTTAAGTTATGCTTACAAATATACCATGACCTACGAATCAGTAATGGGTTTGAGCCAGGAGTGAGTTGTGCTTCACTGAAGTAATTATTTATTCACTTAATGGGGACTGATGGTTCTGCTCAGCTGGGAGCTGTACATAATTAAAACCATGGTCCCTGCCCCAAGAGGGTTCCAGTCTGAAAGACAAAGCAAAGGCTGTGCCAGAAGAAGTTGTGGGAATCCTGTGTGCTCATATTGAACGTTCAGAAAATTGTATTTTTAAAAAACCCTCAAAACATGAGCCTTTTGCATGCAGTGTGAGACACAGACCATTTGGGGCTCGTGTATTTAACACAGGTTTTTGTTCATATGCTGCAACACTGAATGAGAGGTGGTTGCTGTAGGTCAGAAGTCATCCCAAAAGCTGTAAGATAAACTCAAACTTGAAAATAAAAATTATATACCTAACCCTAAAACTATGCTCAGAGTAACCTGAGGGGAAACACTGCCCAAAATGGAGCTGCCCCTCTTAAACCCAGCCCAGGAAAGCGAAGGAGCCAGTGCCAGACACAGTGCCCCAGGCAGAGCAGCACTGATCAAAGAGACCTGGGCTAGAGCAATCCCCGACAAACAGATGTTCTGCAGCTGCCAGGAGCCACTGCCTCTCCCCAGGTCTGAAGAAGGACTTGTGTGCCTGAAAGCTTAGCTGTTTTTTTTACTAATTATATAATTTGGCTTAATAAAAGCTATTACCTCTCCATACAAATCTTGTGTCTCTTTGAATAGGTTGGCACATTTCCTAATAGAACCAGAAAATGCTTCTTAAACAGAAGTTTGACCATTATTGTTATTAAAATAGGAAAGGAAATGGAGGCTTGTTCACAACAAAGTGATATTTATTGCTCAGTTTAATTGCTTAATGTAAAGTGCATGACTGGGGAATTGAAGGGGCTGATTTGCAGTTTGGTCTCCCTTTGAAACAAAGCCACTCGTGATGAAATTGCACATTGGAACTCAAGGATTGAAATGGCTTGGGCAGGCGGGAGAGGAACAGAATCCTTAGCTAAGCCTGAAGTGAGCTGGAGTAACTCTGCTGGGAAAAATTCATCCTGGAAACGTTCAGTGTCGGGGCCGTCGCCGTGTCCGGACCCACACCCTTGAGCAGGGTGGGAGATGCTGGTGCAGGATGCCCGTGGGCTGACTCAGACCTTTCCCACCCAGCCAAAACCTGCAGGTGGAGGCCGTGGCTGCAGGAGGGACCAGGCAGGTGATGGCATGTCCTGCACAGGTGCTCCCAGGGCAGTGGGGCAGGTAGAGGAGTGGAGCAGGAAGCAAAGCTGAGCAGGGGGATGTAAGCACAGGTGATGTGAGCCCCAAATGACTGAGCTGTCCACAGACGTGAACAGGCAGCAGGTGAAAACCTGTCCAGGTAAACCTCAGACTCCTGTGCCATGGACACCACAAAATCTCCCCCAACCACAGCCACACATACCAGCAGAGCCTCAGATGAGCTGTGCTGCCAGTGCCACACTCCTGCCCTTGTTTTTATGGGGAATAATGTGGTGCAAGTTGTACTCAGCTGGACGAGTAAGGTTTTTGTCCCAGCCCCGCTGCTTTCCACAGAGTGACCAGGTACCATCCCCGCTCCTGGTACGCCCCCACTGGCGAGACCCCTCAACCACCCCCTCAGCTGGGGCTTTGGCCCCTTTGTAGTTCAGACTTTGGGACAAGTTTTATGGCCTTAAGACAAATGGGGAATAGTTCAAACAAGTATTTTTTGCCCAGGCCCTCCCCAGCAAGTGCTCCCCAACATTTCCCAAGGGTGATTCAGAAGCATTGCAGAGGGGGGTGGGAGCTTCCCTGCTCTGAGTGCAACATGCAATAAATCCAACAGGATGGCAATGAAATGACTTTTTTTTGCGTGCCTGGAAAGCCACTTTTCCAGTGGCAATATTGATGGCAGGAGTTCTAAGGCTGGGGAGGTTTGACTCCTGGACACAGGAGCTCATGGTCGTGGAGGGTGCATATTCAGCTTCATCCACCCCAGGAGCCAGAGGGACACCCTATGTCCACATTGATGACCAGGAAAGACTCTCCACCCAAACCTGAACCCTATACTTCAAGCAAAAAAACAGTTCAAAGTTCTTTTCCTATGAATGAGAGCAAGGATTTTCCCTAAAGACACCCTGAATATCACCCATCCCGTCATGCCCAGGGCTCTTGGCACAGCTCCTCTGCAGCCAGCTGGATGGGACCTGAGAGCTTTCTGACAGCACCGTGGTTTTCCTTAAGTGGCATCTTGTTTATTAAAATGTAACTGTGAGGTTCTGAGCTATTCCCATAGCACTCTTAGTAATCAGCCCTGGTATGTTGAAGGGCATATTTGTCATGTCTCAGCTGGTCTCTTGGAGAAACAGTCACAGGTCAGGTTAGTTACCTAATTTACATGTCAGGGGCTGCAGGAATGAATCAACACTGCTTTTTGTATTTTTCCAGACAGTAGCTTGATATTCCCGGCATGTTGAACCCTAGGAGTTCCCCTGCTTTTGTGATCATTTGCAGTCCCTCCTCATTTGGCTGATGTTACAGCAATTCAAGCAGAAAAATGTGCTATGAGCACAGAGAGCCAACATCTCCCTCCTAGATGACTCTGCAAAGCAGCCTCTCTGTGTGCAGCCCGTGGTGCAAGAACCTCCACACACACCTCAGTGGCAGTTCACCCCTCCAGCAGTCCCAGGCACCACTTTGGGGGATCATTCCAAAGGCCAGGCAACAGCATCCTGTTTCCAGGTAGAGAGAGAGAGAGAGAGAGAGCACAGTCTGGGGCTGCACACACAAATATGTGCACACACCACGGAGCAATTCCTTCAGTGCAAATGCAACCTGTGCCCATTCAACAGCTGAGGAAATTTTACCTGTGGAAAACATAACCTGCCAAGCCGGCACCACCTTGACCAGGGAAGTGGTGGAGTCACCGTTCCCAGAAGTGTTAAAAAAATTGTGTAGAAGTGGCATTTAGGGACATGGTTTAGTGGTGGGCTTGGCAGCGCTGGGTTAATGGTTGGACTCGATGATCTCATAGGTCTTTTCCAACCTTAATGATTCTGTGATCCTATGATTATTGATTCTATGATCTTTGTCCCATTAGAGCTCTCGGGGGACGGCCAAAATGAAAGCAGAGAGCTGAGACAAGAGGCTGCCACCTCCAACAGCAGCCCATCCCAGTGCCAGGGAGAGAGGCTTGCCCAGCACTGCCACACGGATATTCCCGCTGGGACTGAACGTGATCCTGTTTGAGAGGTTTCAGGCAGAGATTTTCCAGCATGTGAATCTGTGTTTGTTTATTTTTATCCGGCCATATGTGTTTGGGAAGATGGATATAGGAAACTGTTCCTGACGGAAGCACTATCTGAAACAAAAAGCAGCAGGGTCTGCAATTCCCTAAACGCCGTGGGATTCCTTTATGCCCACCCCGGTGCTGGGTGAGGCAGGTGCAGGTGGAGCTCAGCAGAAGGGGATGCTCCCTGCAGCCTGCAAAACAGAAAGCAAATGCCTCAGTGCTCCTGAGGCTTAAAAAAGCTTTGCCCAGGCTCAGGGCTGTGGGGTGACCAAGGGTTTCCCCACATTGCTCCCAGAGTGTCCCTGTGTTTGGGGTGGTGCACAGGGAGGGATTAACCTGGGATGGGAGGAGGGGAGCTGGGCAGAGCTGTGGCTGCCTCCCAGCAGGAATTACAAAGCAAAGAGGAAGGTATTTTACAAACACCCCATTTACTCCAGGCTGGTGGGGGGGGGGGGTGTTAAAAAAAAGCTTCGAGGAGCGGGCTGTGCCCCCAGGGGCCGTGGGAAACACAGTGAGGTGGGGAGGGGAGGAATAAATCCCAAGAGGCACAGCTTGCCATCGTGGGGATATGCAGAGGAGCAAATTATTAGCTTGTTTTTAAGATCACCTATTAGCTGCCTCTGGAACACACTCTCCAAAGCCTTTTGTGCAGCAGTTTCCCTGTGGAAGGGCTCTCCCAGCATCCCAGGCCTCCCAGGCTGTGGCAGGGGAACGCCCCACGGCCAGGGCTGGAGAGGCTGGAACCTGAACTCGTTTATTTAGCTTCGACTTTTCTCTTGCTGGAGTACCTGGACTTAGCCCAAACCTCAAAAGTAAGTTACAGCCAAATATTTTTGAGGTTGGTAATGAGATACCAAAAGAGATTAAAAAAAAAAAAAAAAAAGAGCCCTGTCCCAAATCCCCCTGCAGCATGTGGGGCCAATGCTCCATGGGCACGGAGCTGGGTATGGGGGGTTGTGGTGCTCATCTGGCTCAGCATCCTCCTCCTGGATGTGACAAGCATGGCTGGGTCCAGCCAGGTCCTACCCCCAGGTGAGCCCAGTGCTCCCTATTTTCACTGTAAAACAAACATTTGAACATTTCTGTCGTGATATACCCACTGCTCGGGGTTCATGGCGACAGACCATGTCTCTCCTTACCCTAAATTCCTACTTGGCTGCTGGAGTCTCCCACTTCCCAACAGCTTAGAAACGTGGTGTGACCTACGAAGCCCCTTCCAGGCTGCAGCAGTGCACAAACCCACTCCAGCTTGTGGGCTGAACACAGGAACACCATCCACAGCACTGCCAGGGGCTGGCAGGACCCAGTGCACCCTGTGCAGAAGAACCTCACCTAATCCACCCTTTCTGCTCTCCCATCAGGATCTGGCCCTACATCCCTTTCTCTGCGTAGCAACACTAGTTTCACGCTGGGATTCCCGCCTGGTGCAATTTTTTTGCACTGTATTTGAATGAAACCCTGAGAAAGTAAGGATAAACGTCTTGAGATCTTCAGGCTCTGGTGCAAAGCAGCATTACAAAAATCTGCAGCTTCCCTGGGAGAACAGTCAATTAGCAGTCAGATGCTCCCCCCCCCCCCCCCCCCCCCCCTCAGCAAGGGAAAGGGTTAATTGCTTTCGTTTCTCCCCAGTGCTTATGGTTAATGCCAATCAGATCTGGAACGATAAGAATGAAATATGATTGAAACCTCTGGCTCTTCCAAAAAACGTATGTTTTAATTAAATTGAGAACTAGCTGGTTAATCAGCACAAGGACTAATGGTCTGATTAGCAAGAAACGCCTGGTGAAAAATAGACCCTCTGGTTTGCTGGGCTGAAGGGAGAGCCATGGACTGGGGACACAGCCCTGGGCTGGGGGAGCTGGGGGTGCTTTGGAAAGGGTATCCAGGTTCCACCGAGACCTCCCAGGGAGGAAACACATCCTTGATCCCAAAATATGCCTATGGGGGAGGGGAAAGGAGGAGGGGTGTCCTTGAATGCAGCTGCCCACCCCCCCAAATGTGTCCCTGCTCAAGCCCAGCTGTGCAAACCCTTTTCAGGGAACATTACAGGCGACCAGGGGGTGCCGGGGGGGGGCAAGCGAAGCCTCTCCTCGATTACCTTTGAAAGGGAGAGTGCAAGGATGGGGGACACAGGATTGCAAAATCAATGTGAAATTTATTGTGTCAAGGGGAAAAAAAAAACAAAAACAAAACAAAACAAAAAAAATAAAACCCACCACCGCGCAAGAAGTAAACTTTTAAAATTAAAAAATCAATGGAGAAATGTCCTTCTGGCCACCCCTTCCCCCACAGTGCAAAGCAGAGGCTTCCTTCTGATTAAAGCTCAGCCTGGAGCGGTTTCGGTGGCAGGAGGCCAAGAGAAAGCTTAAGGTGCTCTCTGCAGTTTAAGGTGGAGCTGTTTATTTTGCCTTCCCCCAGAAGTATCAGGTCTGGCCGTGGAGCAGCATCCTGGTGACACCCCGGGCACGGCTCTGGTTTTACACCTCCCCACGGGCAAAGTCAGGCACTCAGTTCACGGGCAAGGGCTGGCAGATGAGCCTTGGTGGGGTTTTGTTTTGCTTGCAGCTGCCCCTGACAAGGTTTTCACCAAAAAAAAAAAAAAAAAAAGAAATAACACGTCAGGGAAGGAGTTGTGGGAATAATCCCTGCCCCTTCATTAGGGAGATGTTTTTGGGATTCTCCCACTGATGCCCAAACATGGGGGTTTGCCTGAATCCCCGTGATTCAGGACCAAACCCTGCAGAAGACTTGGCCAAGGTGGCCTCTGACATCCCTGCTTTCTGTAAGGGTCAGCAAACACCCAGCACATTCCTGCTGCTTCTTGGACATGTGATCAGTGCTATGGCATAAACGCCCCAAGAAACACCCGGAGGAGGAGAGTTCTCAGCCTGCAAACAGACAGGAGGACTTCTCCACATCAGAACAGATTGAGGAGCAGGAAAGGGGCATTGCCAGGCAGTTCCTGACCCTGAAACTGGGTGCAGCCTCATCAGGAAGGGTTTGACCCAGAAACCAGGAGCAACACAAGCAGCCCGTGCAGAGACCAATCCCAGCCCCTGCTGCTGAAGTGGCTGCTCGATGCCCTTGCTCTGCATAAGAGGATCCCTCAGCGTAAGGTGATGGGTCAGATGCCCACCAGAAAAAATCCTTCATCCCTTCCAACAGCCCCATCCTTGCACAGTGAGGGAAGGAGCATTGCAGAGCCACAGCCCAAAAACACATGGGTCCTGCTCCAAAGATAACTCAATTGCAGTTTTGGGGAAGGCTCAGCTGGGGCCACCTGCGGATTTGAGCTGCCCTTGAATCAGCCTCCGTGGAAGGACACCACAGTAGGGGTGCTTCTCCTGGTCTGGAAGAAAGCAGCAGCACAGTGAGGTTAAGAAATTACACACAGGGGTGATGCAAATGCCAGCAGGATTTTAAAAAGGGCCAATCCCAGCTCTGAGCCCTCCAAAATATGCACAGAAACCCATTTTTGGCACCTTCAGTGCCATCCACCCCAGTTAAAGGTGTCATTCAGCCTGTTGGCAGAGTGGCAGTATATCTCATTCAAATCTAAATACATGAGATTAGACCTGGTTAGATCTGAACCAGGATATAAAATGCCACGAGGAGTTTTTAAATTTTACCTGCTGTAGAATAAGTCCTATAGAGATTTTTCTGGGGGTTTTGTTTAAAAGTGCTGTGGGGAAGCGGGTGAAAACCACTGAGCAGCTCCCCGAAAGCCCCAGATCCATCTGCATGTAGCCACCATTGAGACCAGAGAGCTGCCAAGCACAGAATCTATAAATCATGAATCGAGCCCCCCCCCCCCGTTCCCATCCCTAAATCACAGTTGTTTTAGAAAGAGATAAAACACATTGATTCTTTTAATTTGCCTTTTGGAGTCTGTGCCTTAAGGCACATTTTCCAGCTTTTCAAAAACACAAGGACTAAAAACTTCTTCTCATTTCCAAGTGAAAGCTGAGCATCACTTAATTACTTGCATCCAAGAGCTACAGCTTTATGAAAAACTCCAAGTATCAGAAGATTTGTAATAAAATCACAGGGACTGGCAATGCTGAGACTCCAGCCAGATGCAGGATACTCCTTTCGTAGGTGTCCAAGAGGAGCAGGCACCACTGGGATGCCGTTCTACTACAAGAGTAACAAATATAATGAGTTTTGATCAACTGACACAGCAAACAGACCTAAAATCTCTGTTCCTGGCCAGGGTCTTCCTTGTTTTCTGTTGCCACTCAGCTCCCACTGGCTTTTAGTCATCATGTCAAGGGTGGCACACACAGGGATTTCACTGGGAAGAGGGCAAAGGTGGCTGGCACTTGCGCAAGGGTTTTGGCAACCGCAGGGCAAAGCACCTGGCAAGGGTGAGCGGGGAGGTGCCAAGAGGAGTTTGGGGTTTAGTAAAGAAAAGCTGAGGCTCAGCCAGCCCTTCAGAGAAGCAACCCGGTGAAATTATTTGATACTTGAGATCTCTTCTTGTTCAGGTCCCAACTTGCACCCCTATCCAAGCAGTTTTGTTGACCTGAGCTGGTCTCCAGGCTTTGGGTTCAGGATTATAGAATCATTTAGGTGGAAGAGACCTCTAAGATCATTGAGTCCAAACATTAATCCAGCACTGCCAAGTCCACCTGTCTCTTCAATCTCTTCACGGTTGGTGACTCCAACACTTCCTTGGGCAGCCTGTTCCAAAGCTTGACAACCCTTTCTGTGAAGAAATATTTTCCTGATATCCCATCTAAACCTCCCTTAGCACAAGTTGAGGACATTTCTACTTGTCTTAAAGCTTATTACTTGGGAGAAGAGCCTGACCCACACCTTGCATCCTGTCTTGCCCCGGAATTTCTCCTTGGGCTTTTAGTCCCTTCTGACCTGACCCATTCTGTGATTTCTGTGATGTCCAAACATTCTCAGCCACAGGCCACCACTGGTGTGGGCACCACAAGGGCTGCCTGTGCCTTTGCACAGAACATCTCTTGTTGCTATTCATGGGAATGATGAGATAATGGCCTGAAATCTTAGTTCCTCTAATATAATTGAAAATGGAGCAAAACTGCAACTCTAAAAAGGAAGTCTAAATTAGGTTGCAGAAGAGAAAAGGATATTTGACAGCAGGAGCAGGCTCTGGAAATGCAGTCATTGTTTCTACTTATGGGTTTTGAAATGTAAATAATTTAACACCCAGCTAAGCAGAGGAAAATCTGCTATTTTTGGTTTATTCTGAACAAAGACAGCTGTGTATTCTAAAACATACAGTTCAGCATTAAAAGAAAAAAAAAATACAGAAATAATGCTGGCGAGAATGTCTTTAGGTATTTAAAACCCAGTACCAGGGTCTGGGCTGGCTGTGCCTTGCATTACACTGGTACATTTGCAGCAACCTCGAGTCTTACCAGGTCATCACAATAAACCCATAAATAAATTATTTGGATGGGCTAATTCTAGGGATTCATTAAAAATTTCAGCTGAAGTATAAAAGCTCAGGGAGAGGTTACAAAGGCAGCATTTAGGTCTTCAGTGAGGTGGTGCCAGGGCTCAGATGGTCAGGCTGACTCGCAGTCAGGTGATAAATTCGGAGTCAGAGCGAGACAGATCCTGCTCTCATTAATAGGTTCCCAAGGCAGCAGCTGCTGCGAGGCCCCAGCTGTGCTCAGTCCACAGCAGCACAGAGAACCGGATTGCCACTCAAATTCAGGTCTCCATTAAAATAACCAGAGCTGTAGCAGGCACACAGGCATGTCCCTGGGAGCTGAAGATGAAGCCTCTGCTTTCTGAGTCCTTCACTGAGCTGTTGTTATCTGGGAGTTAGCACAGTCAGGCCTGGTTTGTTTTTATGCTCTCTCAGCTCTCCCAAATACACATTTTTTAATAACTTGCTGGGAGAAAGGGTTAAAAACTTCCCAGCTGTATAAAACCTCCTGCAAATGTCACTGCCTTTCCAGGCGTGCTTGCTGCCTGCTGATAGACCCGGCAATGGTTTGATGAGATTTTGGTGGGATTCACTCCTGCTTTTCTGCTAGCTGAAACCAGACACAGTGATGAAACCCCAACCACAATATTAGGAGTAGCTGCTGCCCTATCTGGGAATATTGTGCCGAGACTCCTGAGACAGGACATCTTTGCAGCTCAGGAAGGTACTTCTGGGTCCCAGCTCCTGGTCCAGACTCTGCAGAGAGGACACAGGGCTCATGGAGGATTTTTTGCCAAGCACGAGGGTGAAGTGCCCACACTGAGGAAGGGCTGAAGCTTCGTGGGCTGATGCACATCCACCCACCAGCATTCCTGCAAAGGAGGGCAGGTCTGTCCTGGAGATGCTGCTCACCTCATCCCCATCCCATGCCCATTCCCAGATGATGGTGCAATCTAAGCTCTCCCAGCCCAGGCAGGGAGACCTCAACAAGACTTCACAGGCCTGGCTGGGGAGGTGAAACCTGCAGCAGCTCCTGCCCTGGCAGCGCCTCAGCCAGCCAGGACATCTGGGATGAGCCTGCACCTCCTCTGCCGTGGATGGAAAGGCAGATTAACTCCTTTAGAAATATACAGGCATATCTTGGGTGGCCAGGGTTTCTTACACAGCACAGAAACTCTCCTTGCCATTGCCAGGCTGCCTGGCTGTGAACACATTACCGAGCTGGAGGGCAAAACACATCAGTGCTGATTCTTCTTGGAAAACCTGACCCTGGGTGTGGGGAGCACCTGGAAATCTTCCTCCCAGCTCTTATGCTAATCCAGCCCCACGGGCCTGCTGAAGCTCATTGAAATTCAGGGGGAGTATTCCCACTGAGCTTTGAATAAGGTCGTTTTTATCTTCGATGTTCTTTTCTTTTTTTTTTTTTTTTTTTTTTTTTTTTTTTTTTTTTTTTTTTTTTTTTTTTTTTTTTTTTTTTTTTTTTTTTTTTTTTTTTTTTTTTTTTTTTTTTTTTTTAAACCTATGCTCACTCTGGGGGAAAATGCATTTAAACACAGAAGTGCTGTGTTTGCAGCCTTGCTGCTGTTGTGTCCCCAGAGGCAATGCAGCTCTGTGAGAGGCTTCATTCCCACAGGGAGGTGGTTAGAGGGGATGGCCTCTGCTGCAAAGCTCCTCTAGCCCATTTTACCTCTCTCCAAACCCACCCAGACATTGTGGGTCCAACTGGGCAGATGTGGAGTCAAATACTGCTTGGGCTGCACTCATTTTGCATGTGAGAGAGGAATAGTGAATGGAAGAGGTGGGCTGGCATGTCTAGGGTGAGATTTTCCTTGGTTTGGGGGTTGATCTGGGCTCCTTTCAATGCATGCTTCTCATCCTTGTACCAAAACAGTAAGTTAGGTGTTACATAAAAAGTGTTATCTGGGGAACTTGAAGCACCTCTCGAAGAAGAGCAGTTATTTCTAATTCACAGATAGAAATGAGGCTTACCCAGGGTTGCACACAGCAGTGGTGGCCGAGCTGGGAATGTCCCTAACACTGCTTTGTTCTCCCTCCCCAAGGTCACCGTGTCTCCTTGTCACCTGTGCTATTCAGTCAGCATAAATGCTACTGGACCTCAGACCTTATTTTATCCCAGACCATCTCCCCGTCCACTCTGTGGTTATCTGTAAGTCATCTTTGGTTTTGGTGACAGCAAACAAAGACTTGGCTGTTCTTAGCTGAGCCCAAAGGCAAGGAAGGTGTGAAAGGTCCCAGCACAATCTTGCCCCGACTTGCCCGAGGTTTGACACGGAAGGTTGGAAGGTCCACAAAGTGAAAGACCTTCACCATTTCTCCCCAGCCAGCTTTCCCCTCCTGGCAGCTCTATCAGCCTTTCCTGCTTTGCCCTGGGAGATCTTTAGACTAGAGGGGCAAGGTTTGAGTGTTCATTGCTTTCTGTTTTCTCCCCCTTTTCTCCACCTCCCCTCCCTCCTCAGCACCGACGCTGCCTCTCCTGCCTGCAAACACAAAGGTGAGCGAGTGAGCTCAGGGAACACAGAGTGCTCCAGATAGGATGCAGATGGGATTGAAAAGTCTGGTACAAATTGTCTTTTCTTTAATTCATTGAAACTCCCTTAACCTCCTCCAAGGCTGCTCTCCGTGTGCTTCATTAGAGGGCTGAAAATGAAGCTGCCTCTCTGCAATCCAGGATTTTGCAGCATCAGTCATAGGTGTCACTTTGCCCCACGTTATTCACAAAGGTGGTGAATATTGCAAATGGCTTCCTGTGAATATGTGCTTGGATGCTGGAATTAATTCACTGGGTGAATTTTGCTCCTTTCTTTGTGCTCCACCTTTCTTTGAGTGTTCATAGAGTGCCTCAACCGGAATTAATTTTTGCAAAAATTGACTTTCGTAACAGGACGAAAATCAATAGAAATTTTCAGTTTCTCTCTTCAGGCTGAATCACACGAACATTTTGAGCCAAAGTAGCAGAATGTGTCACGGGTTGAAGAGAAATGGTCAATCAAAATTATCCAAAATCCATGTTTTGACATTTTCCATTGTAGAGAACCGATCAGATTTTGCTAAATCCTGTTTCCTGTGACTATGAATCATGACACATAAGTTTTCATTTCCAGCTACTTCTACAATGGATGTGTGTAGGGTCCTACAGGGCCTTTGGGGATGTCAGCAGCTGGATGCATTTGTTTCCCTTTTCCCTGCAGGATAAATGCCTTGTTTTTCCTATTTTTGGTGATACTCACCCATAAGACTTGCATAATACTCCACGGGCTGAAGGCTCTTTTTGCCTTAAGTGAGATTTCCTCAGGATAAAATTATAGATTTTGCAGTAGCTTTTTACTAGAAAAACGTATTTTAACAGAAAATTTCCAAACCACTCTGGAGCTGTGATGTTCACAGAAACAGAAATCAGTGTTCGTGGAATGTACTTTTTAAGCGTGTACTGGTCTATATTATTTTGCTATATTTTGACACCTGAGCCAGGAGGTAAATCCCAAATCCTGTGATCCACATAAACTAACCATTCTAGCTCAGAAAAGTAATACTGAAAAATCTGAATCAAACATGAGCATAATGAGTTAAAAACGTTTCAAGTAATGCCCAGCTCTGGCAAAGTAACAACCTGATTGAAGAGACTCCACAAGGAGAAAAAAAATCTAAATTCATTGGATAAATTATTTGTTGCAAATTATTTCTTCAGCTCTAATTAGTAATCTTCATTTTACACAGTAGGCCTCTAATGACCTGCTTGACAACTATGATGTCTGATAGACAGTGGGGATTTGCATGAAAATGAGTTTTGTTTTCTCCCATCCCAGCCATAAAATGACAACAGTGAGGCTGCTCAGCTTTACTGTGCAAAAAAGGGAATAACCAGGCACCCAAGCTCTGGGGTAAAGGTGATAATTCAGCTATATTTTGGGAAATAGAGAAAAAAACCAGGAGGCACTAATTCAAATAACAACAACAACAAAATATAGCCCTGCACACAAAGACTAATCAGATACAGTTGCTAAGTGGAGTCATGTGAATAGCAGATGATGGAGGGAAAGCAGAAGATCCAGCTCTCAACGAAAACATGGTGACCCAGCTCTGATAGGTCTTGCACCGCTGTTTTCTGGGATTGAACAAGCTTTTGCCTTTTTATGGCAAGGGTTTTCAAACGTTGGATCTATTTCAAGGGCATTATCATCTCCTGTCTGCTGATAATTGACAGGATTTGGATCTTTCTCTGGCTTGTATATCCTGAACTCAGACAGGTTCAAGAAGAAGACAATGCTCTTGCCAGTCACGAGCAGCTCAAATAAGGTTAAAACAGAGCAAGAGAAAATCAGGATAAGGCAACAAGGCTAAAGCCCCTCCTGGATCTGTATGGGTTTCTTTCTCTGGGATTTGCAGTATTTTTTTGTGATTTCAGCAGTGTTATTCCCAGCCCAGTTCAGCACATCTTGTGCTTTGACAGCTCACTGCACCTGGAAATTATTATTTGATAAAAACTGGCAACTTCTCTCGTTTTGGAAGGCTTTTTGGAAGCACTTTATTCTGACTTTCTTTCTGAACTCCTGCTGGTTTAAAAGGAGGTGAAAGTGGGCGTCAGTGTAAGGTGCAAGAAGCACTGTAACACTGCCTGTGTGTTGATTGACAATATTCTTTGATCCAGGGGTGAAAGCAGAGGAAAGGTTGGAGGTTTGGCAAGCAGTCACTGGGTGCACATATATAATCTATCATCAGACAAGCTGCCAGGAGAGTCCTGATGGTAAATATGAACATGATGGCTTGGGTTGCTACAGTACTGGGGTAACTGAGACCAGAATCTGACCTCAAAAGCAATCTTAGCCAATTTATCTTTTTTTAATTATTATTATTTTATTCAAAACAATATTGTGACCGTATCAATTTGTTAAGAAAAAGGCGATTTTTAGTTGCTGATCATCCTGTTCACTTGATTTTTCTTTTAAAGATTTGGCAAATGATCTCCCAGCAAAAAAAAAAAAAAAAAAAAAGATGAAAGAGGTAATAAACTGTTTTCAGCCACTTCTCTGTGAATTGATCCCACTCCTTCTTCATGTATTGTTGTTCTTCTAATTTAATCACTTGTCCAGAGGGCATATGCAATTTTTTAGGAAGTAAAAATGTCACACAAGAAAAAAAAGGAGGAGGATGAGAGTGGAAATATCTTCCCTTGCCAGGCTGTGCCTCCAATAGGGGAAGCACCACCCAGCACAAGCTCTGCCTGGGGCTGGGAGGTGAAGGGATGAAGAGGAGCCTTCCTTCATCCTGCTGGCATCAGAATCACCGAGCTTGGCTAGTGGAAGCATAAATCATTTGAGGGTGGATGGACAGGCAGCCGGGAATACATCAACACAGCCTGCACGATTGAAGGAGCTTTATTTTTCCAGAAAACCAACCTAAAAATAGGCAGGGGAGGGCATGGGGGAGTGCTGTGGGCCAGCAGCCCTGGCTGGGTGAGCTTCCCCCGAACACTTTTGCAGAGGCAGCAGCAAAAGTGATTTTCCACAGATGGGAGTCAGGAGGTGAGTCTGTGCAGTGCTGGTTCAAAGGGGCAATGACTGGCCATGGTCTGCAGCCTTCAGTTGGTTGGCAATGGCAACCTCTGGCTTTCACGTACCCCAAAGGGCAGAAGCTGAAGGGTTAGACATGGCTGTGCTT
This sequence comes from Empidonax traillii, assembly GCF_003031625.1. NCBI lineage: Eukaryota > Metazoa > Chordata > Aves > Passeriformes > Tyrannidae > Empidonax > Empidonax traillii. Next base: position 209,342 of record NW_020955699.1, read on the forward strand.
CTGGACGCAACACTTGAATGATTTATTGAATTCTTTTGTGTGTTGGTTGGGGTTTGGGTGGTTTTTTTTAGGGTCAAGAGTTGCTATTTTAAAATGCCCTGTAAAAACCAGATGTGTAATTCAATTAACTTTTAAAGTGCATTTTCACGAGTGGGAGAAAAACTGCTCAGCTGTGATGCCAGCCCAAACCTGCAGCCCTGACGCTCACCCCACACAGGTGTTCAGTCCTTCAAAGCCACAGCACAGGTCCTTGCTTTCAGTCCCCAGGGTCCCTCTGCCAAGGGACCAGAGATCTGTATCCGTAGGAGAGGAGAAGAAGCAGTGAGCAGCAATGTCTGCACGTGGATGTGGTGGGGAGCTGCTGTGGGATGCCTGAGGAAGGGATAGAGAGCTGCAACATGCAGCAATTCAGAGCAGGTGGTGCAGGAGGAGAAATGTCCAAGAAAGTCCTTTCTAGGAAGTTTCCATGAACATCTGCAATGTGAAAAGCCAAGCTGGGACATGTGCCCACAGCCCTGTGTGTAGATCTCATCCAAATCTACTCCTAATCTCCTCCTGGTTTAGCTGGGCTGATCCAGGCTGCAACACCTGACAGTTCTTCCCCTGAGACACAGCAGAAAGTGGGGATGTCCATGGGCTCTCCAACCCTGAGACTGCTCTGTGTCCCCTCGTCCCCCTGGGTGTGTCCTGGGCACAGGGTGAAGCAGAGAATGACCAAAATAGCCCTGCGTGCCTAGAAAGTGATGGCAGGTGGGGCCTGGACCTGTCTCTACACAGTGAGGGTCATGTCTCCTGGGGTTTAAAAAAAGAAACAGGCTGTGACTGCGGGCCAAGTTCCTCTGCTGGAATAAATGGCCACGGTCCCACTGAGCAGAGTTCAATCTATTTATACTGGCAAAGAATTTGGCCCATCAGATAGAAGAAATCCTGGACTCTGCTTTGACTCTCCAAGTTTCTGCCCCACAGGGCCACAGGACTGCGTGTCCATAGAAAGGAACACTGAAAGGGAGCTCTGCCGCTAGCACTGCTTCGTAAAAACTGCGGATACAGGGAAAGTCAAACTTTTCACAGGAACACACCCATCCTGACTGGACTTTCTTAGGGACTGTTTCTCAGTAGACTCGAACCATAAAATTCCCCCCCCACCCCGGCAATATTTGCACCCCATCACAGCAAACAGCTGAGTTCAAACCATGCAGAGCACCAGGGATGGGAAAAAAAATGGGGAGACAAGAACTCCAGTTCTCACTCTGCCTTGTGGGACTTTCACTACCAGGCAAGCATTTTAGTAAAGGGTGATTTGCTCATCCAGGGTGTTCCTTTCTCCAGGAGGGTGGAGAGGGGATTTGATTTTGCTTGTTTGTTTTAGAGAAGCTTTGAAAAGCTTTGGCTTCCTTTCAAATTCAGGGGAAGAGCTGCAAAAATCTAAAAAAAAAAAAAAAAGAAAACAAAACCTACCACCAAACCCAAAACCTTGATGCCTTTTGAAAGCTCTTTCCTGCCCTGTTCCAGAAGGGGAAAAGGGGCTAGTAATTGCAGTGCATTTCAATGGCAGAAAGTCTGACTATTGAGTCAAAGAGTCTTTTTGAGCCTAACCAGATGTGTGGGGCTCTTGTAAGTCGCTCTCAACATTGCAGAACCTCTATATAGTTAGCATTGCTCAGAATTTATACTGCCAGTGGCTGTAAATGTGTCTGTACGCATATTTCACTGCAGAGACCCTTATAAGCATCTAGGAACCAACACTTCCCCTCCACGCCCTGGCCACTGAAATTAGATTGTAGCCTGATTGTGTAATTACTGTGTAACAAGGTTTGCTCAGCCCCTCCGAGCACGACGCCTGTTTTCATAGCACTGAATATGAGCGACATAATAGGCACCAGCTTGAATAGCCTCATGCCAGCGAGGCATTGCATTTCCCAAACCAGCTTGAGTTTGCAAAATCTGGTGCAGCTGCTCAGCACACAGAAGGGTGACGAGCAAACATCTCCCAGCCTGCGCCCGGCTGGGAACTGGAATGTACATGGGGAAACGCTCCCCTTCCCCAGCCTGAGGTGGGCTGGTTGGCCTGCAGTGCTGTCTGGGTTATTTCTTCAGGCTGCCACAAGCCAACTACACCAATGCTGTGGCCTTCACATGCGTTTTGCCTGCACCAGCGTTTGCAGATCTGAACCAATAATGCTCGCACTAATATTGCTCTGTCTGCTGCTGCTCTGGTCATTCCTCTTTGCTCTGAGTGGATGATTTAAAATGGCTCAAATCCCACACCAGGCTTGTTTTTCTAATGAGTTAGGCAGCAAATTTGCTCATGTATTCAGCCCTGGCTTCATCCTGAGTGGTATGGAACTGGAACAGCCCATAAACAGCAATTTGCTCATCTTTTAAGCTTTATTGTTTAGGCAATGGGTTTTACTTGGATGGTTGAAGACCAACCCTCTCTTCGCACAAAATGTTTGCCCTGCTCCAGCAACAGCTACAACCCGTTCTTTCTGCTTTGCATTTATTTGCGATTAAAATAAATGGACCAAATGCTACCAGATTAAATGAAGACGACATTTCTGGTTAACTTACCCACAGTTCCAACAGGTGCCATCGCCCGGCGGTCGCTGCGTGTCCTCTGTGCCCGCTGCACGCTGCTGACGTTTTGGCTCTTTCCTAAAACAAGTCCTTCATGTGCTCGCTGGATCCTGTTCTCAGCCTGTCTCTGGAAGGGGCGTGTTGACAGTGCACAGTTGTTACGGGAGGGTGGTCTCCAGTTCTGCACAAGCTGGTTTATTCTGGGGGATGTGAAGGAGCAGAGCTTGACCTGCCTTCCTGGGATAGTAGAGCTGTCTGTAAGTGTTTGGCTGTTGAAAGAGAACAGCAAAGCAAAGACTATGAGCCTGAGCTTATTGAAGGTAAACTAAGGGTTAACACAGTCGAAATGTGCTGTCTGGGACAAAGAAGTGAGGCATTTTGAGAAATTTTCAGATTCTTAACATCAGATACATACACTTGAGGGAAAGGTTTTCCTGTTCTCATCCTTTCGTTATCGACCATCTCCTTATAACTGGTGACTCAAAGTCACCCAGATCACGCTCTTTGGTTTGCCATCCTGCAGTGCTGTGCCTTGTCTCTCTGTTTTGGGAAGTGCCCAGGGCAGTGCCCAGGAATAGCTGCTGCCCCCAGTGAGAGGCAGGCTGATGGAGAGTGTGGACAGAATAAACTCAGGGCAGAACCGACACGCCTGTGTCTGCATGCTGAAGAAATCCACCTTCCTCCCATAAAGCTATTTTCTGTTGGTGATAAAACCAGCAGAAAGCTATTTGGAGAAAGGCTTTTTAAGTCTGAAATGTGCTAAGGAAGGCACTCAGGCTATTGGGAAGCTAATGCCCCTGTTGAAGTTCTTCACCCTTTCTCTCACTAGGCTCACACACTGCCATTAGTCCTGCATTAACAGGCACTATGGACACACTCTGAGCCAGGGATCTTGCCCTTTTGTCATCTTTAATTGTGTTTTCCTGCAGAAGCATCACTGCTGTCAGTGGGATGCTGGGAATGTTAGTGATGCAGCATAGATGGAAGTCAATTGACGACTTGTAGAAGAGGGACAAGAGAGGGACAGAAGAGCAGGTGTCTCCCCACACTTTGTGATGCATTGAGATGCAGCAGTGTATCAGGACACTGACAGCAGTGCCTGCCTTCCCATGGCTTTGAGGCAGTCGGGAATGAGGGAGGGTACAGGTCAGTCTAATCCATGAGCTAACCCCCCGTGCTTTGGGCTACAGGGGCTTTGAGAAGTCTCTCTGCATCCATAGCAGCAGAGAGGTGCTGTTTCTCCAACCACTCTGAGGTCAAAGACTACCCACATGTGTTAGTTCAAGGCCTTCTTTCAGTGTCAAAGGAAGCTTCATCACCACAACAACATTAGGACAAAACTATCCAGCTATAACTGATTAGCAGCTTTCACGGGAAGGATGGCAAAGTGCTTTATGAGCTGCACACAGAACACTCAGCTGCACTGAGTCATTTTGGGATGGGGAGCAGTGCAGACACAGATCTGGGACAGAGAGCAGCAGAGGCACAGACGGTCAGCAAGCACGTGGGGGCAGGAGAGGAAATGCCAGCGATTCCCGGGCAGACATTCATTCCTGCCAAGTATGCCATCGGGCCTTTCATATCCCTGTGGAGCAGACATTTTCAAAGTCTTTGCTAGGAAAAAAAATCGTATTTTTAAGGTATTTCTAGACAGATGTACTGAACAGAAGAGGAGTGTGTCCATTCAGGTCAGCCCCTGTCCCACCGGGGTACTGGCGCGGTGAGTTACCAGGTCAGCGTGATCCCAAACAAGCCGAACGTTTCGGGCAAGAGCGGTCACGATGTTTTCAGCTCCATCTATTTTTATCAAAACACACGGGCTGCTTTGAGCATCGAGGCTTTTTGGCACCCAGGCGTATCCACCCCGTGATTGCTCCTGGCTGCACGCACACCCCGCGCCCCGGCCGTGGGGAGGAGGGCAGGGGAAGAGCCACGGAGGAACGAGGATCTCGCTGCACAGAAAATGGACATTTTGACAGACTCCCATCTCATATTAGCAATGTTTTGATTTTGCTTCCTTTGCAGAACATAAACAGATTTTGAAACCTCAGAAGTTGCCACGAGACAAACCCGTTGTTTCCTGGCCAGCTCTAATTGCGGTTCGTGACCAGCCCTTGCCTATTGAAGTCAGAAATTACACAAGGGAGGATCCTGGCTCAGCAGAGGTTTGTAGGGAGAAATGTGATTTGTCACGACCTCTTCAAGCAAAGTTAATTCTTCAGTTACAGATTTTTTTTTTGTGCATTTTCTGTCTCTCCTCGCTAACAGAAAATGCCTGCTAAAAGTGTCCTACATGTAGTGTGATAATGGGAAGGGGCTGATATGAACATGGCATGTGATGTAAGCATGGCAATGCCCTGTTTTCTCTGGCTTTCATGCCCTGGAGTGTTGGGATCTGAGTGCAGCCCTGTGGGAACTGGGGGAACATCCCTCCTGTGCCAGAACCGCACAGCCACCCCAAGAGCTGAGCTGAGCCTACAGCAACAGTGTCCCCTTTCTTTACCCATGTCCCTCTCCTCTAAATCCACAGTCTGAGGCTTGCAGAGTTTTCTTGGAGATTTTAACGTCCACAGGAAAGAAAAGGGAAAAAAAAGAAGAAGAGAGAAGAAGAAATGAGGCACCCAATTCCTGCAGACAGCTTAGAAAATATCAGCCTTGACAGTTTTGAAAATATCAGCCTTGTAGGGTAGAGTAAGAAAAATGATTAAGTCCTTGGGCAGAGGGGCTTGCCCACAGTGGGAGGGGATGCACAACCACACTGGAAGAGTGAAATGTCCAAGGGGAAAGAAGGTGGTTGGATGGAGGCGGCTGGCGTTGAGCAAAACAAAATGTGGCAACACACCAGGAAACCTTTCCTCAGGCTGAACTTCAACCTGTTGTGAAACCTTCCCTCTGGGGAAATGCTGGAAACCCCCGAGTTCATGGCTGGAACTGCAGGAGGCCCGGGAGGATGCGCCCTGCAGTGAAATACAGCTCTGGAGAGAGCTGGTGTACCTGGGCTCTGCTGATTTATCTGTTCACATCAAAGCAACCCGTCCTGCAGGGCTCAGTGCAGGCAGAGACGTGACCAGCAGCCAGGTTTGGCAGAGCAGGGGCAGGAAAAGACAGTTTTGCAACTGGTTGGTTGAGTTACAACAGGAGTGCACAGACCCACTGCGTGGAGAGGCACTAAATCTACAGGCCAGTGTTTTCCTTTGGGACCAGGGCTTCATCTAAGAGAAAATCCTAATTTCACTGTCTGATACAAAACGAGTTGATGGCACTGCCAAGGATTTATAAATATAGGACTTCTTTCAAAATAATCAGCACTGCTCTTGACCTGAATTCAAGCTGTTAGGTTTTTCATCCCCTCTCATGACAATTTTATTTTATCATCCCCGCCACTACATGGATTTTTCTGCAATGACTAATTCTGAAGATGGTAAGCTCTCTGCTGAAAAACAGCATCAGAAATGTGTGGTTATCAGGAGTAATGGGTGCCAAAGGCACAAAACTTACAGCTGTGTGAGGGGAAATGATGACAGTCACATGAACACAGAATTATTTGCATCCTATCTTTGTCCTAGTGCTTCTGTAAATGAAAAACAAATCCATTTTTTTTTAGGAATGTCTAAGGAATAACATAATAAAAAAAAAACTAACAAAAAAAAAACCAAACCAAAACAAAATCTTCCAAGTTACTGTTAGATTTCCTTTGTGGTGTCTGTAGCAATGCCTCAAAGGGTTAGCTCTGAGCATTTCTTTTGCAAGGATAACACAGGAAATTATTTCAACTGTGTTGGTAAGTACACAGCTTGTGTTTTTTCAATGGATTCTTTGTGTATTTGGTTTCCATTTATACTTCGGCATTTTGGTGCACCTAAGCAAATATGTCTGGGAGGAGCCAGGGAGCACAGAATTTTTTTTCTCAGAATTGATATTTTGAATATTTTCAGCCAGCTTTCAAGTTGACTGAAAAATGAGGGTCATCACTTGGGAGGAAAAATCCATGGTTTATTCTACATTTTTCCAATATATTATGTTTCAAATTTAAAATCTCAACAGCATTCAGAAGCTCCAAGGTGTTTATCCCTGGCCTGCACTCTGCAGTGCTCGTCCAAGCTGCTGTTCAGGAAGGAGAAGTGTTATGTGATGTATCAGACCTTCTGTGACTCATCTCACATACATGAAATTATCTGAGAAATCAATGCAGACCGTTATTATTGCAAGAAAAAAACCCTGAATTCTCCTCTGTGAGAAGATAAAAGCTATGATGGTTTGACCACAGCAAATCTTCAAACAGGGAAAGAAGAGCTCACATTCTGTGATCACTTTTTCATGTGTCATCGATTACTGTGATAATCCCCTCGCCAAATCCTTTGGCATCTGAAAGCCTTGGCAGTTGTCATCTCTAAGCCATAAACCTGGGCCTGCTTCTCCTGAAACCCTCTGGCTCTTAGGCTTCACTTTTCCACGTTTTTGGAGATTTGGGGTGTTGCCAGCCCGGCGAGCAGCAGGACTTGTTCATCTTAGGGCAGATGCTTCCAAAACGCAGAGGGAGCAGGGCACACATGTTTCCAATTATCATGTAAGAATAAAAAAAAAAAAAATACATTTTTAGAGGTTTCCAGACTAAGGCCTAAGTGTTTATAAAACTGGTTTCAGCTTTTAAGAATGTATTTCCTGGCTTTGAAGCTAAGAAGAGCCCCTTGACTCCATGGGACTTTGGATGGGATCCCTGACTGCTCCTGGAGCTCCAGTGCTGGAGCGGCTCAGAGCAGGGGCTGATCCCACAGCTCCATTCCTGCTGGGCCAGGGAGGGGAGGGCTGTCCCAGCCTGCCAGCCCCATGGACTGCAGCACTTTTATGGGGGTTGTTTGGGGGTTTTTATGCCATTCCATAGGATAAAAAGTGCTGCACTGTTTCCCAGTCTCTGAGGAGGCTTTGGCCAGCTGCGGTCAGGAGGCACATTTGTTTTCAGTGGTGTAAGAGCTAAAAACTGCAGACTATCCTCAAAATCACGCTGTGGGGAAGTAGAGAGAGGAGAGAAGAGTCCTGTTGGGATACCAATGCTGGACCACTCCCTGATGTGACCTCCTGCATGTTTTGTCCAGAACCATTATAAATACCATAAGAAAGCATCAGTCCAGTCAGCCTAAATAGAGTATATTTTATATTAACATTTATATATTAATGTTTTAAATATATACCCTGTCCTTTTTGCCCTCTGGTTTTTTCCTTCTTACATTAGCAATGAGAACTGCTGTTATATTTTATTTTCCTTCCCTTCAGCATTTGATGTACCTCCACGAAAAGCTGCAGTTATTCCATAAAACCAGTCACTGAGGTAAATAATAACAATCCTACCCCATAAACCTGCTGAAACTGTTGGAATACAATAAAAGATTAGAGCAATCAGTATTAATATAAATTATAAGAAAACAGAACGTTAGCTGAATCTGTTATAAAAAAAAAAAGGGAATTTTTTCCAAGTTGGTTTTAATTTCAAATAAATAATAGAAATATTTTCTCAGGGAATGTGAAGGATGGTTTTATAGCATCAGTCTATCAGAAAAAATGCCCCGTCGGCTCTGTTCTCATTCTGAAGAGCTCAGACTCTAAAGCACTGGTTTTTCTCCTTCAGATACAGAGTAGAAGTACTGATAATGAACATTTCATAAAAGCACAAAGACCTTTATCAAAGGAAAAGATGCATAATGCATTTTCAGCATTATTATTATTATTATAGCACTTGCCTTTACACAATTATTATTTGATGTTTAGGTTTGCTCGAGAAGAACATCTGAAAAAGATCTGCTAAGTCAAATCCAATGCTTCTAAAAGGCACTTAATGAATTTTTCTTGGTGTGTTTATGTTGAGAGGTTATTTATTCGGAGACCGTCTGTCATTTTTTTTTGTGCAAAATGCTTGAAATTTTTAAGTCTATTAGTGAGGTTACTTGTGCAATGGATATATTTTTCCCCACAGAGGCAGTCCTGCAGGAGCCTCCTGCATGTTGATTTAGTGCTTATGAAATAGGCCTGCCTGGCTGCCCTGGAGACCACTTTTTTCTTAATTGGTGGAGATTCAGATCCAGCCCTTCCTGAACATGCCTGATGTGTCTGCACACACCAGCACACAAGGATCTGAGCAGCCTCAGCCCCACTGTGCTGCTGGGACAAGGAGGGTTTTGGAGATGCCCCATGGGAACAGAGGTTTTGACCTCTCCCATCCGTGAGATGGACTTGGAATAAGACCACTGTGGTTAGGGAGAGCCCCTCGAAACACCCATCACCTGGGCCGCGTGGAGCCAGATCCTGCTTTTTCACAGTAATACTAAAACTGAGCCTGTGCAGGAAACAAACTGTGGGGTTTTTTCCCCCTACTATTGATTCCATTACCTAATTTCCCGAGGAATTCCTGCAAAATTCTCTGAGAAACTGCACATGGGAGAGGACAACTCAAGAACACCATCTCAGTTATATGTGGCAGATTTTCATGCCCACTTCACCCACCTCATGACACGAGAGCCGGGAGGTCGGCGCAGTGCAGGGGCCATTCTGCCTGTGGTGCTTTCCCTGAACATGGGAAAAGTAAATAAAAGCAATGCTGGGATGGGGAAGGGCCATATCCTGTGCTTTCCCCAATCTTCCCAACCCAACACCCAGTTGGTCTGTGTCCATTACTGCGGGGCGATGTCTAGGGAAAACATCGGGATGGGCGGATTGTTTTTCACCTGGGGATTCAGTTCATTCTCCATCTACATCACTGGGCAGGTTAACTGAATTGACAGCACATTAAACCATGTCACATTAGTATTAAAAATCAATGGTATGGACCAGACATCTGAGAATCAGGCAAGGCGAAGAATGTTATTATTTCCTCCCCCATGCCCAGCATCTCTTTTAACGTTTCAAAAGCTGTGGCAACACAGAACACATCACTTTAAACTGAGGAGTTTATCACTTCAGCTCTCCTTTGCTTCCCTTCCCTGGTCAGTCGGCGTCTGGCAGCACAACCTTGTCTCTCATTAGTGCTGAGGCAAGAGACGAGGCCATGCTTGGGCAGTCTGACAGTTCAGGCCCTTGTTTTTACAGATTGCCTTTAGCAGCTGAACTTGTCAGACATTTTGGGTGGAAAGAGCAGAAATGAGTAATGGAGGCGGTCTGATTACAGCCACAAAGTTCACCCAACCCCAAAGGGACGCATATCTGCTCAAAAACCCCTAGCAGATATTCTCAGGCGCTTGCAGGCTCCGGGGCTGCCGAGGTTGCTGCCAGCAGCAATAAACTCCGCGATCCGATCTCAGCCCAGCCCAGTTGGCTGTTTCATTTGGGTGAGGTGCACAGGGCAGAAATTCCCTTTGTTTATCTTCACTCCCAATGACAGGGTCTGCGCAAATGAAACCCAATGATTCAGGGCTGTTGTTAAATCTTAATTTTATTGCTGGTTTCCTTGAGGTATCAGCATGAGTGTGGTTATCCTCACTCCTCGGCATCTTCTTGAGGAACAGTGATGTTTTGAGATCCCTGGATTGCATGGGTATTGCAGATAAAGCCCTTAGAATTCTGTCAACCAGGAGAAGCAGAGGAGGCCAGAAACCACAGAATCATAGAATATTCTAAGTTAGAAAGGATCCACAAGGATCACTGAGTCCAGCTCCCGGCACTGCACAGGACAACCCCATGAATCTCACTGTGTGCCTGAGGTCATTCTCCAAAGGCTTCTTGAGCTCTGGCAGGCTTGGGGCTGTGGCCACTTCCCTGAGGAGCCTATTCCAGTGCCCAATCACCTTCTGGGTAAAGAATTTTTTCCTAATATCCAGCCTAAATGCAGGGATGCCTTGCAAGCTTGTGTTGCAGCGCTGCAGCATCCACTCCTCTGACCCTCCAAGCCAGCCTGGTCTCCTCATCAACGTGTGGGGCTCAGGAAGCAGAGATTTTTCTACTTCCTGGCCTGAATTATAACTTTTACCTGAATTTTGACAGCACTGACAACAGTTTTGCATTTTGCTGTGTTTCTGCAACAGACAACTGGGGATGGCTTCGGGCTGGGGTTGAAGCAGGAAGGAGGAGATTTCTCCTACAACACTCAAACCCTTAAAATTGGGCATGTATGTCCTGAAAGCAAAAGGATGGTCTGACTCCAGGCACCCATGACACCTGCACAGAGGAGAGCCAGACAGCACTGCACCAGCACCAAACACTGCTCTCAGTTTCTCCACCAAGTTAGTAGGTTAATGGCCACATATCCAGCCAGAGGTCAGACTGACCTCAGAAAATGTAGACAATGTAACTCACCCGGTTTGTAAACTGAGTCCAACACCAGGAGCTGTAAGATGAGGCTGCCCAAGCCAAAAACCTCAACCCCGTGACCTGACTTGGTCAGACCTCGATGACCCTGAGACGGCTAAACCTCCACTTTATCATGAAACAGCAGATCCTGCATCCTTTTGTGGTCATCCCGACTACGGTCAAACTGGCAAAAGGGCTTTAACGCTGAGACTGAGTGGAAAATTTCTGTTTGCTGAGTTAACTTGAGAGGCTGAGGATGTTGGAAGGAGGAGAGCCAGGGCTGACACGGAGCAGGGAAAAATGAATGGTTTTTCGTGCTCCTCATTTATTTTTCGCATACTTGGAACACCTTCCTTTGAGGATTTTTTTTTCCTTTCTGTCTAATTGTGATCACCTCTGATTCTTTCAAATTATTAGCGTTCAGAAATAATAATGATAACTATTTTCACTCAGAAAAAAAGCATTATTATCTCTTTACAATATTTTTCACAGGTGTTTTCATTCAAATCCATCCAATGAACCCAGCCTGAATTAACGAGCCTGCCTAGGCAGTTTTTAGATAAAAGCAAAGGCAAGGAGACATTCCTGCTTTTGCTGCTGCTCACTGATGCCCACCAGGCACCTCATGCTGCTATTCTCTGAAAATAATCAGAAATGGTCCCAAAGAATCAGCAGCTGCCCTGGTGGGACCTCTCCTGCTCAGTTATCAGAGGACACCTGATGACATTAAGCAACAGCAGAACAGTGCTGATGTGCCTCCCGTGGTTTATGTGCAATTACAGAAAGGGCAGTTCTTGACCAGCTGCTGCCCAAAGCAGTGCCTGCTCCATCGTGTTCTCCCCGCCGCCGACACCCTCACTGCCTCTGATCAAAGGGAAACGTGAGGAGCAGCTCCTCCTGATCTGAGGAGAGCTTTTGACACAGTTAACTGTAGCATATTAATTAACAAACTTCAGCACTGAGGCTTCTCTGATGCAGCCCTCTCAGGGTTTCAAAGCCAAAGTGAAGGAGGAGGGAGGGGATGTTCGTGTGTCTGGGTCCTTTGCCATCACAGAGACAAAGCAGCCGGGCACAGGACCAGCAGCCGGGGTGGTGGTCCAGGGTGCCAGGAGGGGATGGAGCTGCTGCAGGCTGGGGCTGGGCATCCCCCACCCACCTGGCCAAGCTCACCCCTGCATTCTCTTGCAGCCCTGATATCCCACTGAGGGGCTTCTCACTGTAATTTGGCGCTGTGAATTTTTAAGGAGATGGGAAAACAAAACAAAACAAATAGGTTAGAACAACCCACCTGCCAAATGCCTGCCTGACTGCAGGGGCTGCCTGGCTCCTGCTGCCCCACATCCCAGCTTGCCTGTGTCCATGTTTGGACCCATCATGCGTCCTCAGTCCAGTGCTGCAGAAACCTGAACTGAGGGAAAATGGGGCAGTGGATGACAGAAGTGTCACCATGGCCCCAGTGCACGGCAAATGCAGGCCATGGAAATCGGGTCAGCTTCTTCTGGTGTAAATCAGCATTCCTTTGCTGAAGCCAGTGGAGTTAAAAGAGTGCAAGAAAAGACCAAAATTAGGTCAATCAGATGCACAGCTCCTTTTATGCAGCAATGTAACCCTCTTCTTTCTTCCTACTACTCTGCACAGTCAAGTAGGTCAGGAGTGTCTCCTGTCAGGCAGCTGGGTCCATTGAGGTAGCCCTGAAATATTCTCCAAATCAGGATATCAGGAAAAGTCATCCCTGTCCCCTTCTCCCACTGCGGTCTCTGAGCACAGGTCTGAGGCGGAAACAGGCTCTCAGGTGGGGGATGATGAAGGTGGGGACTAAAACACTCCCCAAAAATCTCAGTCTGGACTTGACTAAAGGTAAACCACGTTTATAAATACCTCATTCACTGCACTGGCCTTCTGGGCAGGGTTTTGCCATGGGCTGTGCTTGCAAGGGACATCATGGACACAATGAGGAGCTGCTCTGGTGGCCCCCAGCAACCCCTCAGCTACCTGCACTGGAGCCTGATCCCTGTGCGAGCAGCACCATGTGCTACTTCAGGGTCCCACAGTCTTCCAGCACCACTGGCACTAGGATTTGTTTTCCTTCCCAAATCCATGCTGGGCCAGTTGGCACAGACCTGTCCTCACTGGGTGGGGCAACAGCTCCTCTATTTCTCTGCAGAGCCTCTTATACACAACCTTTACGTTGTGTATTTTACATGCCTTGAACCAGTGAGAGCAGAACAACTGCTTAACACCCACTGGAAAAGGAGCATAATTGAAACAAACTGGAAATAAGATTATTAGTGAAGCAATCCAGCTTCCTATTTTCATTCACTAGGAGTGGTGCCAAAAGGTAATTCTGAAGATGGAGAAACTCTGAGGGGAACCGTGGTGGAGTCAGTGGAGCAGCGCAGGGAGCGCTAACGTGGGTGAGAAATGGTCTTGAGTCGCTGAACACGTTGTTTGAGCTGTAATGATTTTGTGATTCTGACTGAGAACCTTCTGCCTGAATCATAAAATAAATAAGGGTCCTGGAGCACCACGCTTTTGTACCAGCAGCCAAGGAGATGAAATCATGAGACTCTGAAAACCAGAGCTGCTCCCAAGTTTGGCAACTCCCCTCTGCGGTGAGGAATGAAAGCCCTGTGCCAAGTCAGTCACAAATTATAAACAGTCCCAGAAACTGTGATTTCTTCTGCCCCCAGCCTTTTTCAATATTCTCTACTCTTCTCTCAGATTGCTCCACATCTCGTGCTTGCCTTACCTCATATCTGTGTGGAGTCTCTAGTGATCTGCAGACCATTTGTAATTGGTGACTAACAAGTGTGAGCACCAGTTCTCCCACTGCCTGTCTATGGAGATGGGATGTGACGGGCTGAATAGTGAGGGGTCTGAATTGCTTATCACACTGAGATGTTGCTGTCACAACACCCACTTCAGACAGCAATAGTAGTAGCCAGAATTTGGTCCAACAGCAATAAAAATGAATAACACTAATGTCTGCAACTATTTACCACTCACAGGCAAATTAGTCATTTCTTTGCCATACCTGAGACAGTAGATGCCACAAAATACCTTCAGTGCCATCTAGCTACTAAGTTACATGGAGAGAGAAATCTGCAACTAGCGCTAATTGCTGTAAGGTCCATCAGTGGCTCGATGTCCTGTTGCACCAGCTGATGCTCTGCCCTCAGGGGTCCAACCAGGATGGTAATGAAAGCCACAGAGATAATTCACAAATATAGAAGACTCTGCTTCAAAGGGTTGTCCATCTAAAGTATGGCAAAGTGAATTCCTCAGAATGAAGGCTAAATGAATAAATAACTACATGCGCCCCAAACCCACAGGATATTTCCTTCCACTCGTAAAGGCACTTCAGTATCTCTGGTCTCTCTGAACACTGCCAAGAAGGAGCAACGGTGCTTTTGTGGTTTAGCTTTTGTTTCGTGAAGATGTAAAGAAGCTGTGAAAAACATCTCCCTTGCTTTAAACTTGCCATGGGTTTCACGTCCATGCCCATATCCATCATGTTACCTCCATGTCCGTCACGGAGGTGTTGCAGTACTTTGATCCCTGACTGTCTCCAGAACTGCTGGACTTTTACAGAAAATACAACAGTCTTCAAAATTCCATGGATCCATTTTACTGGTGGTGACTTTACTGACCCCTGTGATGACTGCACCCCACTAATATATGTCTAGCTAAGCGTGAGTTGTGCCAGGCTGGCAGCAGGCTGGGAAGCAGGTGGATACTGAGGGATACAGCAGACATGTAGCTTTCTCTGGATAACTCACTCTGAACTGAGCTGATGTTTCATGTTCTTCTCCTTTGGCCCAGACTGTGGACCTTTGCCACATGGTTTGGTGTGTCCTGGATCAAGTTGCTTAGAAAAAAGCTAAGAAAAGCAAAACAGAATTAATTTCAAAAAGAGGTTGTTTTCATGACATACTGTACTTTGGTGGGGTTATTCCATTTATGGTGTAATTTGCCCAGATAAAACCTGTCTAGAAATGACCTTATGGTCTGGGTATGAAGCTGATAGAGGATCATAAGCATTTGTGCTCCCACAGCCTCAAACAGCAGTGCTTGGACAAGGATCAGCTCTACGGAGGGAGCAGGTGAGTGTCCCTGCCCACTCTGCAGCTCTGATCCTGCTCTGGGTGCATGCTCATGGGAAGATGGAATCAGTCCCACCAGTGAGAGCCCAAGGAAATTCCCCAGCTGTGGTGGCAGCACATCTGGCAGCGGTGCCACACTGCTGATGGCAGCAGGACGTACGTCAGAAGAACTCAGTGCCTGTTGGAGCACGGTGAGGACTTTCACCTCCTGTTCGGAAGATCTCACTACCTTAATGCTGGAGAGTTTATGCAGACCAAAATATTACAGAACCACAGAATCATTAAGGTTGGAAAAGACTGCTAAGATCGAGTCCAACCATTGATACAGCACCACCGTGTTCATCGCTGCAACATTCAAATGTTTTTTCAACATCTCCAGAAACAAACAGCATTGGCTATTTCAGGGAGCCCGAGCCAGTTAGCTTCTCCTGGCTGACAATCTGTCTGTAACATCAACATCAGTGGAAAAGTTTTTGGAGCACATTAGTAATTGAAATTAGTGCTGAGGAGGATACTCATTCCACACGGATAGACCTTGGCAGCGTGAAGTGGGTATTAAAAAGAGTATTTGTGTGGCACCCACAAGGAAAATTTTAGTCAATTCTTAAAGCTTGCACTGAAAAAGGTAGATCTGAGCACAGCAAAAGCTGACAGTTCAAGCAGAGAAGGGCTGCAGCCCTCAGGTGTCCCTCTGAGCTGGAATTACCATACAGACACTTAAATAAAAATGAGCCTGACGCTCGAACCTGACACCACATCTCAATCCAAGCCCTGCTGATTTACGCCAGCCAAAAAGAGACCTGACCTGCAGGGCCAAACCCAGCCCATGGCTATATCCCGGCAGCCGTGGTGATTTAGAAGCTCTGTCAGTGTCAGTCACCAGTGGGTCTAGTTGAAAGCCAGATTTATCTTGTAATCTGCACTAGAGGCGTAAACTGCTACTGCTGCTCCCACGCAAAATAAATCAGCCCAACGCGGCCCAGAGCTGGTAGCTGTGAGCGTCAGCCCTCACTCTGATTTATACGTCCTTATCCTAAAGTCAGCAGCGGCCAAACGCGGGCAGAAACTTCCCCTCTCACCTACAGGGTGACACCTTGGGTTGCTGTCAGTGGGACTGCAAGAGCAGGGTGGCACCAGGGTCAGCGTGGGGACCTGCCCCCTCCGTGGGTTGCAGCCAGGGAGGTCTGTGAGCTCTCTGGGGGCAGGAACAAGCCTTTTGGTCAGGCTGATGCTCTACCTGGCACCCCCAGGCTGATACCGAGGCTTTCCCGTGCAGTGGCAGCACGAGCAAACACTCCTGTGAGGAGGGAGAGTGACCAGAGCTGCTGCCCTGCCTGTGGAGGGGCCCTGCTTTGCTGAGGAAATGCCTGAGCACATGGGGTTAACTCAGCCTTCAGGCTCACCGTTATTTTAGGCGTCCTTCTCTGGTTCTGAAACACAGGCTGACGAAACTCAGGAAGGAAGATAGTAGTATAATAACCGCCCAAATGCAGTCACACGTCGTATGCCTCCCATTCTTCATATCGCTACTATGAGCTTATGATTTCAGCAGCTCTCCCCTCCGGGATTTTTTTTCCTTACCACATAAAATAAAGAACATTCCTTTTTTTTTTTTTTTTGTATGTCCTGCACAGCACACACCTCCACTGCCCTGGCACACTCCTTTTGGAGACAAAGCAAAACTGGTGGGAGACGGGTGACTGCTGAAGCCCCTCCAGCAAAGGGGGTACAGGATTTGGGGGTGCACCAGCAAAAGGGCGATTGCCACGCATCCAACTGGGGCCACAGCCATGGGCTTTGGCAAGCAGTGACCCAGGAGCTGGAAGGAGGACAATGCTGATCTCCTGGCGACATGAGGCGGGCTGGTGGCAGCCCATGAGAGCCCACACAGATGAAATGAGTCTCCAAGTGTTGTGCTGGAGTCTGCGCATTCCTCGGTGTCGGGTGAAGCCACAGGGGTTTGGCAGGGCAGCCACAGCTACACCCGGTCCCTCCACAGAGAGTGCTGGCAATTTCAGGCAGCAAAACAAAGTCTTGGCACTGCCAAAAGCCACAGCGATTATCAACAGCATAAGTAATCAAGTAAAAGCACTTTTCCACAGCTGAATGATCAGATTGTCAAGCATGCAAAGAGTAGTAGCTAAAATTGATGCAGCTCACATGGATAATTTCTACCAGAATTATGTTATTGTATTAAAACAGTGATGCATAATGTATGGGTGTGCATCTCTGCAATAAATATTTTACATTTAATTTAAAAATCCCTGGGTCATTAGAAAAGTTCTCTCATTACGTCGTGCAGTCCTTTGTGGAGTCAGCAATGGCAGAGACTTTTAAAAAAAAAGTTAAGGGAATCATATGGGTTTGAAATACCTTAGCTAGGAATGGGAGTGTGAGCTGAGCACTGTGTGCCAGTATGTCCTGGATGGAACAGCCAATCCTGGGGGGGCCAGGTGCTATGCAGAAAGTGGGCATCCCTGCTCTCTGCACTGGAGGCACGTTGTTGAGCAACAGGCTCAGAGCAGCAGAGGAAAAATCAGCGTGTCTGATCCTGAAGCTCCTGCATATGTTTAACGGTTATGGGAGTGAAATCCCTGTGCTGGCTGCCTTGCAACACGGGTAGAATTGCCAACTAGGTGGAGGGTTGCACCCAACACGCTCCCAGGGTGGTTCCCACTGGCACTTGCTGTGAGCTGTCGGACACTGCATTTTACAGCACTGAGACTCACTTGCTCTGGTTAAAAGTCACTCCTCTCCCCATGTTGGGTAATCCCTCCCTGACAGTGCACAGAAACCCAGAGGCCTTTTTCCTTCTGTAGTTCTCCATAGCTCCAACACGGCCATGAACACCACAAAGGGCATATCCAAATGGATCTCACTGTCTGGGTCGGGTCTCCAAGCCCTTTGTACTGTCAGCAGCTCCTGGACTCCGGTTGCTGCCACTGAGCAAGGGAGGATCAGCTGGACACGACAGGGAGCTCGGCCAAAAACGTGGAGCTCGGTGCTTGATTCAACATGAAAACCACCATCAGCTGGGGAAGAGATCTGGACAGCCCATGCAATTTTTTTGTCATCTGAGGACAGGCTGATCAAAGAGCTGCTGGCAGGCAGAGCAGCGCAGCGTGGTCGGGCAGCGCTGCAGACCCGCGGGAAACCACAGGTCCCTGAGATGAGTGTGAGTTCTCCAGAGTCAGCAAAAGCAGCCTACTGACTTGAACTTCATTATTTCTTATATTCACACACTCTTTAAACCGATCTCCTCTTTCCCTTCCCCCCAAGTTTTATATCCTTGGATTTTACTGGGTAATCTTTCCTCTCTGTGGACAAGGAAGGTTTTAGAAGCTTTAGGGTAATAAAAGCATTGGGAAAAAGAAAAGTAGTGGGGTTTTCAGGTAGTGTGCAGCACTGTGCAATGGTAATTTGGAGATATAAGTGCTATTTCTAGCTCCCACCCTGGGAATTCTTCCTCTATCCCTTCTGTTTTCCCCTGCATGAGGGACTCACGCTGCCATCCTCTCTGCAGAGGCTCTTAGTGTCCACCCCAGTTCCTCCCACGGCACAGAAGAGGCGTTTTCATTATGAGCATGAGGAACCAGAGATCTTTGTTACTATCTAAACATCAGCAGCTTTAATATTTGTTGTTCTCAGATTCCTGCCCAGCAGCCTGTGCAGCTTTCCATATAAAGACAAAAACATCGATCAATACTCAGCACAGCCACACCATGCAATTCATTCCTTCCCAAGAGGGGGTTTTACCAGAGCTGAATCACAGGAAAAACCTGCAGAAATTATAGTGATTCCAGATTTCAGTGGATAACACTGGGAAACAGAGTGGCCTTATGGATTTCCCACCTACCATCAGTTGCTAGCAACACAACACACTTCACTCCTGAGATGCACATTTAGGGTTGGGTTAAAAATAGATAAAAGAAGGGGGGGGAAAAAGCACAGTGATGTTTGTGATGTTGGCACACGTGCCAGCCTGGTAAGAAAGGCACTGGGCGGGGTAGATGTTGTACAGCCCCTTGGCACAGGGAAGGGGCTTTTCCCCCTCCTCCTGGGAGATGCTGCTTGGGGAAGCAGATGTTGCTTAGGGAGAAAATACAACGGGAGTGAGAGCAGAGCAAAGCACGGTTCAGATAAGGACTAACAAAATGCAGTCCTGACGCACGCAAGGCGGGGAGGGAGTTCCCACGCACGGCGCCAAAGCCTCATATTAAACACCTCCTCTGGAAGATGGGCACAACGATACTTGGTTCCTCCGTGTTTGAGATGAAGGGAGAATGTTTACACCACACCTGTCCCCAGTGAGCAAATGGCCTCACCCTGATGGCCCTCACATGAGAGGCTGCTCGGCTCAGAGTGGGGTTTGCAGCCTGGACCTGAGCGTTTGGCTGCTGCTAATCATGATCACTGTCAACACAAAACGTGAGTCAGCAGGAATCTGTTTGGCCATGGCAGGGAAGGGAATGTCATACAAACGAGTCCAGAAACAAGGCTTCCCCTCCCACCTGGGAGACCACCAGGTGAGGTGAGTGAGATCACCCCAGTGAGTGCCCGGTACACCTGGAGCCAGACCCACCCATCGCTTGGATTTGGTACCACCATGAGGCCATCAGTACCAGCAGCTCTTAGCATGGGGAACACCTGGATTTGGGGCACAGCACAACATGGGGGACCCTCATCTCTGGGGTGACTGGGGATGGGGGCAGCCCATGGACACAGTGCACGAGCCACGCTCAGCCTCCAGCGTGCTCACAGACAGGCTTTTGGTGACACTTGTCTCTAATTTAAGCAGCCAGTGTGTACGTGCTGGGTGCCCTTATACAGCCTGTGAGGAAAGGGGTGGAGAAGAAAAGAGACATCAGTGTATGTGCACATCTGTGTGTGTGTGTGTGTGTGGCAGCTCAGGCACCACCTCACGTCCCTGCTTTATTTATTCCGTGAAATACAAAACCACATGGAAGATGTTTAAGGTTATCTGAATCTTGAACTGAGTTTATCTCCCCTAAACAAATTATCTACTTCTGACTCATTTCTAAGAAACTTGGGCTTCTATGACCAAGCTTCCTTTACAGTCATCAGTGAATTTTAAATTACAAACCAGGAGGACATAATATTCAGTGAAAGACGCCTCCTGTGCATTTTGTGGGTTTGATTTAGTAGCTGGAAGACGATACTGAAATATGTGAGTCCATAACAATTAATGGGGACGTTCTGGGGTTTACAGCCGTATCACAGTTTCCACCATGGGTCTCCTTTGGTTTTTTCACTGTTAACAAACACAGAGATTGCCAATCTCCACGCCCAGGAACTGCCTCCACATTCATGTTAACTTTACAGAGACGCACTGTTTTTCAAGGCCCACGAAAGGCCTTGACCTATAAAATTCAATTTCAAATGGTAAAAATCCCCTGGCCACTGTAGACGCCAGTGACAAACTAATGTGTTATGTTCCATAACGGTCTGTTTTGAGTACTGGCTTGACCTGTAAGTGTTCTAGATACAGCCTGACTAAAATGGGTTTTATTATTTTCCATTAGTGCCTGCCGCAAGAAAATCAACGGGCAGTCCACAGGGGAAATAAAAGTATTTTCCTCCTCTAGATAGCATCTGCTGCAAATGTAAACAGACCCTTTCCCAGCCCTCTCCTTCCTTCGGTTTCCTTCCAGCCCTCTGATCTGATCAGATTTCCCAAGACCTGAGCTTTGGCTGAGAGTCCTGAGGCAGGGTGAGGGCAGATGTGCCCCCACCCCGCAGGACCTGCTGCTGTGGTTGGTTGATGATCCATCAAACCCTTTGCCCAGGAGCTGGTCAAGGAGTGCGGCTGAGGGATGTTTCCCATATTTTCAGTTGGGCTCACTGCGATCAGGAACTTTCTTTTTCATAGAACCATAGAATGGTTTGGGTTGGGAGGGACCCACCCCCCCTGCCACAGGCAGGAATGTCACCACCTAGACTGGGTTGCTCAAAGACCCATCCAACCTGGCCTTGAACACTTCCAGGGATGAGACATCCACAGCTCCTCTGGACAAAGCACAACACACACACGCTCATGCTGCTGTGCAGACCCAAACCATGCCCATCAGGATTTGGGACAGACAGCTGTGTCAGGCAGGTGTGTGGCCTCATGCAGGCACCACGGGACAGGGCTGATGGCACAGCTGTCCCGGGCTCAGCTGCACTGCCTGCCCTTTCCCAATGGGACACCTGGCAGCTACAGCCTGAGCCTGCCCAGCGCTGCCTCCACATCCCAGGAACATGCCCCTCAGGCTCTGCTTCCGTCCAAGAGAGCCCTTTCCAGCAGTGCTCACCAAGCTCGTTTGCCCTTCCTTCATTTCCCAAAACTTCTTTTTCATTTTAAGGCAAATTATGCAAGTTAGAAAAAAATCCCCTAGCATTAAAACCTGCCTCACGTCGTCATGTCTCAGTAAAACAATGACATTTTCCCCTCTTTGATGCTCAGATCTAGCTCTGCAGGAAATTTTACTACAGTGACTCTTTCATCTCTCTCCTGGTTTGAAGATAAATGATCCTTGGACTCTTCTGGACCCGCATAAATCACAAAAGCAATCTACTAAGAGAGCTGCCTGTGGCACCGACTTCAGCTGGAATTGAAAAGGACAGTCAAAAATATCCATAGTGCTTACACAAGGAGTAACAGAGCTGGGGTAATCCACAGAATCACAGAATATGCTGAGTTGGAAGGGACCCACAAGGATCATGGAGTCCAACCCCTAGCCCTGCACAGGACCACCCCCACCATGTGCCTGAGAGTGTCACCCGAACGCTTCTTGAGCTGTGACAGGCTTGGTGCTGTGACCACTGCCCCGGGGAGCCTGTTCAGTGCCCAACCACCCTCTGGGGGGAAGAACCTTTTACTAACATCCAACCTAAACCTCCCCTGACACAACTTCAGGCCATTTCCTTGAGTCCTCTTGCTGCTGACCAGAGAAGAGATCAGTTCCTGTCCCTCTCCCCCTCACGAGGAAGTTGTAACTGCAGTGAGGTCTCCCCTCAGCCTCCTCTTCTCCAGGCTGAACCAAGTGACCTCAGCTGCTCCTCACACGGCTTCCCCTCAAGGCCCTTCACCATCTTCACTGCCCTCCTTTGGACACCTCCTTTTGGCAAGCAGGACAATGCCATGGAGACGAGGAAATTATAGGAACATGTCACTGGAGGAATGGCAGCCCTGGGATGCTGAGGATCACTGCAGAAAAACCACAAAACTCAGCAACTTCTAAGGAGATGGTATTCTCTTCCAAAGACAACTCCTGGCTCATTCTCCCAGGCCACTGAATTTGGTCTAGGTGTCAGGTGTGTGTGACACCATCCCCTTCCCAACCACATCCAGAATTGCCTGCGACCTAGGGGGGTTTGCCCCCAGTCAATCTCTGAACAAGGGGCTCAGGACACTGAGATGGCACCTTGGGGACTCAAGTCTGTGATTTATGAGAGGCATCTCTGGGATTTGTGAGAGGCAGCTTACCTTATATTGCAAGAAAATTTCAGCCTTTGCTGAGGTTTCATATGCAGGATGGAGAAACTCAAGTTGTTACTGCTCTGTCAGTCTCAGAATCATCTTTTTTGCTCTCAGAAACTCCCCTGAAGGTCCAAAATTATGGAGAAGACAACTAAAGCACCAGAAACTTAGCCTGGGGCTGGGGTGACAGCCTCCAGGCAACACCTCTTCTGCTTGGAAACTCCATAAGAAACCACAAGGACAAAAGGAGAGCACATGGCCTGGGGAAAAGTGGGTGATTAATCTCACATACCCTTGCTTGAGGCTGTTTTGGCCAAACTGGAGCAGGGAGCATGTGGAAAAAAATACCCTTGCTTGAGGGATGGCAATGGGGGGGAGGGGGTAACAGTGGCCAGCTCTCAGCATGGCTCCAGCTCCACGTGGAGTAAAGCAAATCCTCTGTTGCATGAAGGTTTGGGTGCTGATGAGAGTGTGATCCTTGTCCCCAAGCACAGCTTTAACCTGCCAGGAGGCTGCAGCTGCAGAGAATGTTGCTCCAGCAGCCTCCACTGCAGCAAACAACTGCTCCTGGGTGGCTTGTGCTGTTCTGTGGGTGGGGGTGTGGGCTGCAGAGCTATTTTTGTGTCTCCCCTCGCTTTCATCCGACTGCAACTGGATACCACAAGCTCCATCAGCCCTGAGCAGAGCGTGCACAGCACTGCTGATGCAAAGCACTATATGCTTGTGGGCAAGGAGATGAGGTTTCTCACTTCTTTTTTTTTTTTTTTTCCTTAAGCAAATTTTTAAAGCCCTATTTGCCAAGTAGTTGTGTTGCTCATCACTCCTCAAATTCAGGAACACCTGCTGAGATCACTCATGCAGTGTTGCTGCCCATTAACTAAGGCATTATCTTGAAACTGGATTCAACAGAGACCCCCTATGGCACATCGCTCCTTCCAGTCTGACACAGCACTTCGTGATCCCATTTCCAGTCATTAGATTCCAATCCACAGCAAAATCATCTGAGTGCATACAGATACCCAGCTATTAAATAGTTCTTTTACCACAAAGCATCACCACCCAGCACAGTGACCACCCTACAGGTGAGGGTGGGACGTGAGGACATCCAGCACAAAGCATAATGGATGATGCCCTCTAGTCTTGCTTGGTGTTGCATGGGCATTCCCCCCTTTCCCATCTGCTTTATTCAATTGCAACCACCTTCATTTAAGTGGTAGAGAAACAGGAGTCAGTATGTGTCGGGAGAGATGTTTTTTGGAATAATTCTCCTTTTTTTTCCATCACGGAGCCACAAACAGAAGAAACATCTCTGAGCTCTAAGCCCTACTCATAAGATAATGAAATCAATAATTCAGAGCTCTCCACACAAGTATAGGGATTCCCACGCTTGTTTATCTTTACTGAAGCTTGCAAAATCAGGCCTGATTTTGACAGCTGCTTGATTTTGCCCCTTCTCTTTTCTGACTTGGGAAAACTTGGCAGCTGTTTGCGTGGCATTTTACACATGTGGAATTACTGATCTAATTTTGGTTCCTTCCATCCTTTTATTTGGGTGCAGACAAACAGTATCCTCTTTTGCAGTGTATTTGTGGGAAATGACAAAGGGATGTCAGCCCAGAACAAAACCTCCTAAGCAGGAGGACAACAGACAGAGGAAATGGCCTGAAAAGCAATGGATGGAAAGACAGAAGCAGGAGGAGGAGGAGGAGGAGGAGGGGGGATGAATAACTCCACTTCAATGAGGTGTTGCACGTGTGGAAAAGAGAACACTGACTGTGACATTCTGCTCTCTTCAAGACTGATTTCACAAAGTCTTTTGTATCCTCGTTGACAGTGTGGTCACTGGGGCTATTGGACTCCACTTCCCTGAAACGAAGCTCATTTAGGTTGGAAAAGACTTCTAAGATCTCAATTACCATTAACCCAGCAACACTGGTGCCACAACTGGGGCTGGTGGGGCAGGGGTGTTAACCTGGAGATGGGGTCAGACTTGTGCACTTGGATCTCTTTTCACAGACCAAGTGTGTTGATTTGGCAGAAAGTTCCTTACTCTTCAGGTGATTTTCAGTGAGAAAAATACCATTATTGAGTTGCTCAGGGGAATGAGTCTGGTAGAGTCCCGCAACCAGCGGCTTAGCTAGCGGCCAACACTGGCTTTCCTGCTCCTATGTTTGGGAAGGTGTTTTCAGAGCTGGAGGACTGCAGACGCAGACTTCATCCCACATTCAGTTGTGCGGTTTTTGATTTATCAAGCAAATTTCTGTGGGCTCTAGGGTGCAGTTTTATTAAAATGTCCTTTTTTCCTAACTCCAGAGGATGGTTACAAAACATGCTGAAATTTGTTTTTCACTCTTCAGGGCTTCCAGAACTCTGTGCTCATCTATCTTACGTTATTTTTCTTTCTATTTGTGGTTTTGAGGTCATGGCTCCAGAAATGTTAACTCTTAAAGCGAAGTTCCGAGCCAAAACCAAATTTTTCTTGGAGGAAATACTGACATTTCTACTGGTGCCTCACAGCTGGAAAGCACAGAAATGGATACACGGTAATTGATCTCTCCTCTGATCAAAAAGTATCTCATGGAAAATGCTGAATGATAGTGTTGGGTGCACAGCACAAACAGACACAAACTTTCCCACAAATATTTGCTTGTCTTAAATAAATCTTCTTGGCTCTGCTCTCGTCTCGCCAGAGTTTATTTTCCACAAATATTCTAACAAGAGCTTGTTAGCAAGAATACACACAGAAACTGCTCCAGGTAATATCTGACTAAACTATTTTTGAAGGTCCATTTTAAGGCCAGCAACCCTAAATCCCTGCTATTTTCATGCATTTGGACTTAACCATCCCCATGGAAAGGGCAGCGTTCCCCTTGGAGGAGACCAGGCGTGAGGATGTGGCTCTGAGTCATGAGTCAGATCCTTGTTCTGCTCTGGGGAAGATGCTGATTAACCAGTGACAGCTGGAGAACTGAGACTGCATTTCCATGGTCAGAGGTAGAAAGCTCCAGAAACGCTCTTCCCTGCTCCCTGCCTTGCGTTATGTGAAGGCAGGAGAACCAGAGGGCTCCTCTACTCCCTCTTCCCTGGATGCAGGTGACACTCATGGTGATGCCCCAGGTGACAGAACAGCCATAGGGAGCAGTGAGGGTCCTGAACGTGCAGGTTTGGGTCAGTGGCCTGGCTGCACACCACTGCCCTTCTGTCAAAAACTAGGGATAGCAAAATTCCAGTCCCTTCCCTTTCCCTTCCTTGAACACTTAGGAGACCAAGATCCTGCTGGAGCAGGCTGCAACATGAATCCTCCAGGCAGTTTATATATAGCCTGAGAGAATCAAAGAGCATTATTTTAAGTTCATGACCTAGTCTTCATTTTCCTTGGAGCAACCACAAAGCAGCTCAGCTCAGATTTGCACTGCGAATGCGAGACTGGGACACTTTCTCTCTCCTGTGCTTGAGCGATGGAACAGATCCTTGGGGAAGCCCCACAGCAAACTAGTACTGCAGAACTGGGATACTGGGGCTGCACCTTCCAGCTCACTGCAGAGCCCCACTGCTTCAAGTCTGGCTTCATTTTGATTCAGAAGAAAACTGCTGAAAATCTCCTCAAAACTAAAGGGAAGACCATTCTGGATAGATCAAAGCATTTCATTTTTATCGAGAATCCTTTACTTTCTATTATTACAACATATAATAAACAATAAAACTGGGTTGCAATTCCAGAGTGAAAAATACCACAGAATCATAGAATCATATAAAATCCTGAGTTGGAGGGGACCCTGAAGGATCACGGCATCCAACTCCTGGCCCTGCACAGGACACCCCAAAAATCACAACATGTGCCTGAGAGCATTGTCCAAATGCTTCTTGAACTCTGTCAGACTGTGACCACTGCCCTGGGGAGCCTGTTTAGTGGCCAATGACCCTCTGGGTGAAGAACCTTTTCCTAATATCCAACCTAAATCTCTCCTGACTCAGCTTCAGGTCATTCCCTTGAGTGCTGTCACTGGTCGTGAGAATGAAGAGATCAGCACCTACCCCTCTGCTTTCCCTTGTGAGGGTGCTGAAAAGCTCAAAGAGGTCTCCCCTCAGCCTCCTCTTCTCCAGGCTGAACAGTCAAAGTGACCTCAGCCACTCCTCTTATGGCTTCCCCTCGAGGCATTTCACCATCCTTGTGCCTTCCTTCAGATGCTCTCTAGTAGCTTTATATTTTTCTTTCATTTCAGTGCCTAAACATGCACACAGGACTCAAGGTGAGGCCACTGTTGTGTTCTTTTCTTTTCTTTTCTTTTCCTCTTTTTTTTTTTTTTTTTTTTAACCTGGTCAGCCCTTGGGAAACACAAATAATTTTTGAATGCATTTTGATGGAAGTAAGCATTTTATCAGCAGAGTTTCAAACTCACCCTGTCAGCTCTATTAATGGTACTTGACACTTCTTCAGGCACCTTAACCAGTTTCTCAAAGCACATTATGAAAGTATATGGTTAGCTCTATTCTAAACTGATCTGTCTAAAGCTGATCTGGAAAGTTTTTCATTTCACTTCTAAACCATCATTGCCAACAGGCCTCTGTGAGTTACGCTTGTACAGTCAGGAAATGAAACCGTTTTCACGCTGTCTGTCAAAATTGGGCAGCACAAACTGGCTGCAGCCCCCCCTCAACAGGACAGAGCACTGCTGCAGGAGCCAAGAGATTCTTCTCTGCCACCACCTTCCCATGGGGCTGTGTCTTTTCCCTACTATTTTCGGCTGCTGGGTGTGTTCAGTCTGGAAACCTTCTGGAAAAAGCACAGTGGCCTCCTGCTGCCATTGCCACTGATGCTACAGAGTGAAAGGGCCATCCTGGAAAAGGAGATGTGACAGGGTGGAAGAGAAAACCCAGAAGCATTTTTGCAGAAACGCTGCTTGAAAACATTTTAAACAACTCTTTTGGGTTTTATTATCTCTTAAAAAAAAAAAAATTTAAAGAGCATAAAACTTACTGACTGGACCTAAAGAAAATAATGACTCTTGCAAAACACGATCCCAAGCAGTTGTGATATTAGCAGCCACCCCTTCAGCATTCTGGTTACGTAGGCACTGAATGAGAAAGGCAGAAGGGTATGTTTGGAAAGGAAACCGATTTTTCACAAGTTCCTCCCTGCACAGCGGGAGACCACAGACTGAGAAGAGCTGACTACCCTTCCGGTAGCAATAATGCAACTGTGCTATTCATAGCGAGACAGAAAAACACCAGCTGATTTTCTTTGCATCATAATCTGGTAACCTCGGAATTAACCTTGCTGGACACAGATCTGTTAACTTTCACCATGCTGCTCCCATTAAACTCGTGAAGTCTGGGACAGAAATAGCTGCCCACAGCTGTTATGAATTGATATATTCCCTGATGATGCTTGGCATTGCCTGCAGAGAAAAGTTTCTTATTTTATTCTCTGCCACGAAGTCAACCTCTTTTTTTTCTTTCTTCCTATTTTTAATATTCTCTCATTGCAAACTGATGGTATTAGACTGCTGTGCTATGCTTTGCTTGGAATGGAAAGCAGACACGCTTCTTGAGTCTGCTCTGCAATGGTAACTTCATACCTGATGTTTTTGGTTTACGAAAGGAAGGGTGGAGGGCACTGGCCAGGGCTGCAAAGCTGCAAGTGCATCAAGTTACCCCGGAGTGTGCCCTGCACTTCCAGCACTGACAAGGAGCTCCAGGCCCTGAGATGTCCCCTGCCCAGCTGGCAATGACAGAGAGAAAGGGACAGATCCACTTGAGGCCACATCCAGATCACACACAGAGGCAGCCACGGGTTTAAGTGTGTGCTCAGAACAGAAATCCCCAAATCTGCAAACAGCAAAAAAATGGCAAAATCCCCAAATCTGCAAAGCCAGCTCTGCAAACTGTTTTATGTGTGTACCAGGCAGATCTTTAGGAACACATTAAGTAACGTCTCTTTGATCTTTCCCACACCTGTTTAGGACTCTTGGGGGTGGCCACCACAGCTGAAGGACATTTAAGCACCGGTTGAATATCACATCCGCAAAGTAAAGCTTTCAAACACCTTTGTGAGCCTCGGTTGAAGAACTGACTTAATTATCAACAGTCAGACTGCGTCCTTGGGACATACAGCATGTTTACTGAAAACAAAGTAAGGGAAGATGTTTAAAGTGAAAACAGTGACAGCAAAAACCCACATGAACTCTTGACTTGACGGCGAGAACATTTGTAGGGCACAGACAAAGCAGCCCAGGTGCCAGGATCATCTGCTCAGCGCTTGGCAATGAGACACCCAGGCACGAGGGACCTGCCTGCAACCCTCGTGGATTACAAAACACCCAAACTGGCACTTTGTGAAGCCTCATCACTGCAGGGTACTCTGGGATGGGAAACTCACCCTCCCCCCACCCCAGATCCTGTACCACTGGTACAGGTGTGTCCTGTGCTGTCTGCTCAAAAGCTCCAGATAACTCCTGTTTTCTGATCTTCTGCCCCTTGCTCCAGGCATTGCTCCTTTGTTTGCCTTCCCTTGCCCTGCATCTAGAGCAGAGATTACAAGCTGCACCATCAGCAGCCCAGCAAGGTCTAAGTCATAAGGAAGGATCTGAGTCATCTCCCCAGGAGAGTATTTTAGCCATACATCATTGTTTGTTTTCAGGCAAACCCATACAATTATGCAACATAAATTCTTTTAAAGCATTTGGGACTTCAGTTCAATTTAAAATCCTGTAGGCTTTATGGCCAGTGTGAGTGATTACTAAATGTGTGCATAGAAATGAAGACTGGGGAAGAGGCACGTGGGGAGGATTAAAGGGCATATGGAGTCTCATGCACACCCTTGGCAAGCTCTGTCCAGGCTGAACCAGAGGATAAGAGAGCTGAAGAGCCCACGTCAAAAGGTGGGTAATGATATTTATGGCTCCAGAGCACAGTTTTGCTCTCCCAGTGCAGTGTTTTCTGAGAGCACAAGGCCTGACTGCGATCTCCTGCGAGTGCATTTCCACGGGCTTCAGTAGAGCCGGGTGACTTCGCCTAGATTAACTCCTGATTTATGCTGGCTTAAATGGGAATGAAAATCTGATCTATTTCAAAACAAGACTCAGTTACAACAGGATAGAGGGAGACATTAAAATGTCTCCAGTCTAAGTACTTTCTCTCTCCGGGGAAGTGTTAAGGCAGAGGCATAAGGCTGAGTGTTTGCCCCCGGTGCCACAGCCCTGGCACCTTGAGGCCATTCCACTGCCCACTCTGTCACAGTTGCAGTGGGGCTGCGGGGAAGTCACAGCCATAGCTGAGATGCTTTTACCACCACTCTCTGCTTCCTTCCCCTCTCAGAACAGGGGATTACACACGGGTCTTGTCCCTTTGACCTTATAGGGTGACAAAGGCCCTTGTCTCACCTCCCTTTTCCTGTACTTTCATTAACAGATGGAACACAAACCACCCCCTTCCAGCACAAATTCCATGTGAACCGTTCTGGCGTGAGCAAGATGCAAACCCAGGTGTGTAACCTCAAAAGCTGCTCTGCACCCACATCCAGCAGCAAGACCTGTCCACTGCCAAGGGTAATCACTGGGGCTCACATGACAGGAGGAAAATGGGAGGAAACACGGACTCAACTCATGTCCCCAGTGCCCAGCTCAGCCTTGGTGTTCCTTGGCGCTGCCTGCTGTGCTGGAAAACATACTGTTATTAAAATATTACCAGGAGCAGGATGAAAGAAATCTGTAATTCAGCACTTGCAAAAAAACCCCAAATCGTTAACAATATTTTTAAAATTTTTATTATTATTATCATCATCATCACTACTATTTAAAGACCCCGTCGCACTGTTGTGTCAGCCTCAGCCACCACTGTACAAACAAGGTCTTGGACCTTGGGAACTGCAGGGAAAGCTGGGAGCCAGGGATGCAACAATGGAAAGCAAAGAAAGAGATCCCAAAGCTGAGTTTAACGCTTTCTTTAAAATGTACTCTCATGATTTTGAGAGGGCTGGCAAATAAAAAAGAGTTTGCAACACCAGCTACCTATTTATTTCTCTCAGTATTATTTTTTTCTTCTTTTTTTTTTTTTTAAGGGAATACACAGACAGATTTGTATCTCCACATTCATTTCTTACTTACATAGATGTATACTCCACTGAAGCTGGGGGAGTTATTGACAACCGATACTGAGGCAATCCAAGGCCAGACCCTGACCTATTGATTTCCCCGAGATTGCACAGGACGTGTGCAGTTCATTGCAGAATACAGTCTTTGTTTTGTTTATTACTCAATATATAACCATGTGGAATAAAGGACACCGCCGAACTGCAGAAAATGCCTGAGGATTTCTCTTTAATTGAAATCAGGACTAGGAACATCCTTGCAAATCAAGAGCAGTCAGCCTTTGAGAAAATTCACTGCTTTTGCAAAGTTTACTTTCAAACAGGATTTAGTTTTAACTCTTTGTCTCTCACACCAGCTCAGCTAAGTAACTTCTAATGATTTCTCTGAAGAGGCTGCGTGATGCTCAGTAGTCTGGAAGCTTCCATGCACAACAATTGCTGGGCAGGATTCTTGTTTATACTAAAACTGTGAACAGCAGTTGACAAAAATCAAGTGCATGTATTTATTAGAGATATTCCTGAAATGGGCCCAAATCCATATTTTTTAAATCAGGTTTTTGGTTCAGTCCAGTAAGAACCTACGGGCTCTCCTTGTAGAACCGTGGCCTAGAGCTGAACTTTACTTAAGTTTGATGGTGCTTTAGATTAACTTTTAATTCAGAGCCCTCTAATTGCAATGGAGAGTGCAATGCAGAGAGCACTTAACTCCATCAGCAGTATGGCTCCAGCTCCAGCCCTCTCTGAGAGTGTCCTACCCTCAATAAATGGGTGCCAGCCACAGCTAGCAGAAGGAACATCTAAGCTCTGATGTCCTAATTAAAGACCCCTCGTTTCCCACCCTGGAGCTCTCTGTCCATTAGGAAACAGCCAAACAACACTGTTCCTGCTTAGCTAAAGATTTCACAACTTCAACCTTTCTTCGGCTGTATTTTTCCAAACTCCCAGTTCCAGAGGCTCTCATTTCAGGGCGTTTATTGGATTGAGATGTCTCCTAATTATCTGCAACAAAAGGGTTGGTCCTTCCAGCCTTTTGCAAATGGGCAGGACGCTGAACACTGGAGCAGCAGGCTCCAAGAGGATCAGGCTGTGAAGATTAGTGCAACAAACTGAATTCTTCCATCCCCTTCCTCCAGCAACTCTGTGTGTTTGTGTCTGCGTGGCTGGGAAGGGAAAGAAAGGGCTCCTGTGCTCCAGGATAACAATGAACACTACTGAAGAGGAAAAAGGGAAACACTATTTATCCCTAGCAGGGAGATAATTGATCTGTAGTCTGCACACAACTGGTCTCAAAGCAGCCGGCAGCCTCACGGAAGGGACTGTAGCTGCCCAGAGCCCGACCGAGCCTGTCAAACAAAGGCTTTATGGGGACACCAGGGAGAACAAAAGTAGCACATTTCATTCCTTCGTAATAAATCTTCCATCTTTATTGTGCAGGGATGTTTTTTGCTCCTGAGCATGCCGTGTTCCGGAACAGGGCCCGCCCCTGCCACCCTCAGCCCTCCGAAATGTTTGACGTTGACCCAGAGCACTGAGAGGCTTTGGCTTTGCCGGGGTTTGTTTTCCCTGTGCACAGCCAGGCCCAGCTGCTCCCTGCATCCTCAGACAGCCCCTGGGCTCCGAGCAGCTCTATCACTCTCTATTTTATGCGTGCTAAAGGTAATAAAATAACCATTTCTAAATTTAGCTAGCATTACATAATGCAGCTATTTATTATGTAAAGCTGCTGCTTACAATGCCCAGAATATTGATCACTACAAAAAATGCAATGCAACTAGAGGCTCGTTGCAATTAATGTTACTGTTTTCCTTTCTTTCCGTTTAAAGGATAAATCAAAGGTGTAATTTGTTCTCAGGAATTCACCCCTGCAGAGCAAGGCAGGCACCGGGCAGCATGTGGTTTGCTGTCACTCAGGCTCTTGTGCAGCTCTCGGCTCAGGATCTGGCAGAGGAGACGTCGAGATGACAATTTGTTCATTATCCAAACCACTGGAAAAGGCAAATAAAGCACACTAACCTGCATACTAACCTGCTACATTTCAAATCAGGTCAATTTTTTTTTTTTTTCTCAGCTATAAAGCAGCACTGCCAACCACTTAAGAATTCCAGCATTATGACTGTATATCATCATTATCACCTACAGGAGATTATGAATAGGTATTTTCTTACAATAGCACATGAAGCCTGAGAAAATGAAAGACGTTTTCCTATTCTTCAGGCCTTTTGGGGGTAGAAAGAGGGATGGGAAAAGAGAATTAAATATTAGCAGAGCGAACAGAACACTAAGCAAAAAACAATTAAATAGCACAGCAGCCACTCAACAATAACACCAAATCATGATGCAACCGCAGAGCGTGGGGTGACATACTAATCATGGATTAAAGGGACTGATTTGTGTCTCATGAGTATTCATGGGCAAAACCTGATATGTGCAAACTGATCCCGGGGAAATATGTTTTGTGGGAAACATGAGGTTATACCAGTGTCTGAGCAAAATGATGATGGCTTTTCTTGACTGTGCCTTAGGGACAAAGGAAATATTTACCTTTTTATCTCCCACTTTCTTTTTTTCCATGGAGTTGTCTTCCTCCTCTCTACAGAACGAGACACAAGGTTTTCCCCATCTACCTGCCCATCCTTGTACTTGCCTGTACAAATACAGGGGATCATAAAAAAACCACTCTCATCATTCGATGTCACCCAGGAAATCAGAGGTCAGAATGAACCATGGAGCATGCCAGTGTGGGCAATATTCCTCTAACGGCATCCAGTGGGCAGTGTTTCTGAAGATGGATCACTCCTACAAACAGGGAATGAGAGGGTGTAATTCCAGCCCCACAGCAGTTGTGCTGTCAGCCACTGTACATGGCTCATCCATGGGCAAGAGGCCCTGGGACAGCAAATAGGAAAATGTCCTGACTTGGAGGGAGCGTCTTTTCTGCACCATTAGACTGGCTCTGGCTCAGCTTCAGTGCAGAGATTGCTGTTAGTAACAGTCCTACACAACCTTCTTTTCCTTCCAGTTATCTTCAGCTCAGGATGCAGGAAAATTAAAAACACTAAAGGGCAAAATTACAAAGTCACAGAGAAATTTCCCTTGTAGACCAGAGAAGACTCCAAGAAACCAATGAGTCAAATAAGTCCCATACTGAGAAAACTTCAAATATACTACGTAACTTTCTCTCTATTCACTCCAGGAGGGTGAAGAAGATCACACCCCCTTGGTGGAAAGCCAAGGAGCTCCGTAGCTCTTCCAGGATCAGTCCTGTCTCCCGCTCCTAATGCTCCTGGGCCTCATGTCATGGCACTTGAAGACTTTTGCTGGCCTCCAGACACTGTTGTAGCCACCAGGTAGCAGATACAAGAAGATGAGAGCTGCCCAGGCCCCCTTAATTCCTGGGGTCAAGGACCAATGTGGCTTCTCTCCTCTGCTCTTCGTTCTTCGCTCTCACATTCCTCACACAGTGTCCACCTGCCTTTCCCCAGTCTCCTTTCAGCCCCAGGAAGGAAAATAATCTCTAGTGGTGTCTGAACACCAGCTATTGCCATGTGGATAGAGGGACACATGCTTTGAGCAAAACACTCTTGTGAAATGATCCTTTGCAACATTTTCCACTAAACAACTACTCCAAAACATGGACAAGGCCACCCGTGACTTCAGTGTCACTGAGGAGACCATTGCTGGGCATCCTGAGGCATCTGACTTGTGTAGTTCCAGCTCCAGTAAAGCCGACTGGTTTCTTTTCCCTGTTTTACAATTTGGAAAGTCCCTGCCTTCTCCGTCTACATCCTCATCTGCCATCAATCATCCATGTCAGTGCAGGACTGTTTGTTAATATTGAGATCGCTCTTCTCACTCAGCCTCTGAGCAGTTGCCTTCCTTTCAGCACAGTGAAAAATCCAGCAGCTAAGGCAGTACATTTTTATAATCTTAATGGAGCTCATACTTTAAAGTTTAAAGGAGCTTAAAGAGTGGGAAAGCCCCTGTGGAAAATCCAGTGTTTTCATATGCAAGTCAGGTTTTTGGTTGTGTATTAGCTGCTGTTATTTTCAGTAGCCAATGTTTCATTTCTGTTCAGGAGCAAATGTAAGAAAGCAAGTGAGCAATTTATAATGAAATAATCAATGCTGGTGGTGAATTTGCTGGTGCCTGTGCACTTAGTCTTGCCTATGATCAGAAATTTCTCTTGGGGGCAGTATTTCTTACAGAGATGGATGGATTTATTTTCTGTCTTCAAAATGTTTACCAGCACATCCAGATCTCCTGCTTCAGCTGTACCTGCTGCTTGGCTGCCAAGAGCTCCCCCCTGCTAATGCCAGCAGGGGAGAGAAGAGGCATCTCGAGGAGGAACAGCAACCCAAAGGCAGGCCACTGTCCCTTTGCCTTTCCCTGAAATGCCCCATTCATCAGCTTTGGGTAAGGCATTCCATGAAAAACTTGCAGATCACCCAACCCACCCTTCACGGGGCTTGGGAGCCCCTCATCCCCCAGGATGGGCTTCTCAGGAGCACCAAAACACAGGCTGCTTGTAGTGTCACCAAGCACCAGGGATCACTAATGCTGGGGTGTATCTGCAGCCGTGTCCCCACTGCAAGATGAAGCATATGGAGCTCACTCCAGGCTGCCAAGAGCCCTAAGTCACCTAATGCCTTCCCACGCAGCTCTGGCTCCTGCCCTAAGCCTTTATCCCACTGGTGTGGGACACAGGCAGGTCTGCTGCTGACTGTGTGGGCTGGGGGTCACGCCAAGGTGACGGGCAAAATGCAGCCAAGTCACGCTCTGTGTAGGTCAGACGTGGGAATCTGCCCCACACACACATGCCAGCAGGTTACAGAGCTATAAATGTTTAATTGGTTTCCCCACATCAGTCTCAGCAGGCGAGTGAAGCGCTGCAGGTGGATGGGAGAAGCACACGCAGTGTTTGCTGTAACGCTCAGGACCACGGGCTCTCAAACCCTGCGGGTTTCTCAGGAGCACACGACCAAACTAGGGGAGGATATAGCTGGGGACAGCTAATTGAGAGCCTGGCTGTGAGCAGTCCCTGAGCACTCAGCTCCCCTGTGAACTAAACATGAGGAATATGGCTGAGATTCAACATCTCGGAAGGAAAGCGCTGATGAGCGAAGGGCTGACGAAACTGAGCAGCGTACAGTGAGAGATGAAATTAAGAGCAGAAGGGTGTTCCTGCAGGGAATAGTCCCAGAAACCTGAACAATTACACACCAAAAAATAAACTGAGGAGCTTTACACCAACGGAACTTCACAAAATTTGGCAGGTGGAACGTCAGGAGTTCAGTATTTATCAACAAAGCTGAGGGGACAGTTGTACTCACAGCTCACTTAGCCATGGGAGCTCCAAAATAGACACTTCTGAAAGCAGGCAGAGGCGAACCCAGGCCATTTTTGGGAACTGCCCTCTTCTTTTTTTCCCTCTTTGAAACTGAGGTGACTGATTTTCAGCTTGCTTATGCGAACGTAAATCAGAAACAAATTTAGCAAAGGCGGGGTAATGTGGGTGTAGTGTGCTGGAATGCCTGAGAACCATCCTTATTGTTATTATTAAGCTGTAACTGCATGTGGCACTATAGATCAGCCCACCCTGCTGATAACAGTGTTTGGTAGCACTACACCTTCCTAACGAGCCCCAGACTGGTTTATTAGCAACCCACAACAGTGAATGCCTGAGCTCCTCCTCTGTTGGGAAGAGCTGTGGTGAGGTTGGGTCAATAAAACCCCTCTTCCAGATCTCTGTGTTTTGCAGTGCTTCTCTGAGCAGGTCACCTCTTCTACAGACTTTGGAGCTTATTAAACTCAGCGGTTTCAACAGGGGGAACAGGAGACCTTCCTGCAGAAATGAAGCGTAATGAACTGCAGTCCACCTGGATGTGGCTGGTTACCTTCACTCACCATCCCTGGGTGTGGGAGGATGACAACCTCACTGCAGAGATGTGCACTTCTGTTTAGTGCTGTGGAAGATGTTTCTGGCCTTAAATTCCTCTTCCCATCCATCCCTCATAGGGCAATTTCCTCTCTTTTGTCTTCTTGCTGGGAACAATTTCCTGCCCTTTCCTCCGGTGCAAGATGCTCCTGCTTGTCTCAGCAGCATCAGGGATCTAATCTGGAGTATCCCAGTGTCACAACCATGAGGCTGAACTGACTCAATGAGGTCCCACTGGTGTTAATCAAGCGTGGAAGCAAGGCTTACAGACATCTCCGTGTGGGGCAACAACTGGTGGGTAAGACAAGGTGACGGACAGAGATGGGTCCCTTGTCCCGAGCTTCCTGCGGCCACTGTCACCCTGGGGCATTTCTGTGAGCACAGATCAGACCGGACCCGTCTATCTGAGTGTTAAAGAGGAGTCATCCTGCAGCTTCTGTGTGTTATGAGCAAATCACCTTGGCTTTGCAGCCAGAAAAGATGCCTCTTTTCACCTGCTATCTGCCTTCACATCCTTCACTTCAAATGACAGGACACTGTTTCTCAACTGCAATACTCTGCTGGTCTTGGGGGAAGGGAGAACAAATCCTTTAGTATCATAAAAAAGAGCTGCAGAAACATCTTGAAGGGTGTCTAGCCCTCCCCCTCTCAGCCTAGACGAGTAAACATCCTCACTTAGGTGTGCCTTTTACCATATTAATAGCTACTTCCCTTTCCGTAATCACTGGGTTATTGCTCAACAAATTGCAGCAGCGTTAATAGCCAGTGACCCACAAACTCGGTACAACATCAAAGGTCGCAGAGTTATCTCACGCAACGAACTTACTTTTGATGAATTGGTACCATTCCCTGGAACATTCTTACAGTAATTTTAAGAGTCATAACATCTTACCACGTGCTGCTTCAACTTTTTGACACGGAGCTAAAAATAGCAAGCGCTGCACAGCCTGGGAGAACAGCTTCAAGTTCAGATCTGAGCTGAAAATCCCCAGTGTGTCAGGTTGTTCGCACGAGCGTTTTGATTTCAGCAGACCATAAAGACAAGGTTAAACCGAGAAGTTTGGATATGAGTCCTGAGCAGGAAGGGGACAGGTACAAAAAAACCTGCCTGCCTTCATCTGATTTCTATTTAAAGACTCACAGCATCAAAAGCCTGGCAACTGATTTGCAAGCAGAGGCCAGCTCAAAATGATCGGTGATCATGAGCAGATGCTGCTGAGGCTCTGGTTGCTGTGCTGTTTGCTGGCTGCTGCCGCGTCACCACACAGGTGTCATTGCCATCTCGGGTCTTGCTCACCCCCTACACAACGTGTGACACAGCTCTCTGGCCTCACCAGGCAGAGGGGAGGCACAGTAGTTGTTTGGGTTTTGCCAAGTGCTTTGAGGCCTCTGGATGGAAGGTGCCACTGTGACTATTATTGACTGCGGTGATTTGCTGGCTCTCTCCTCACTCAGCATCCCGCTGGGAAGGCAGGCACTGCAGGAGGTTCTGAGCTCAGAGGGCAGATGCGTGTCAGGAGCCCCGGTGTGGGCTCTGTGTCCGCATGAGGTCAAAGAAAGGCTTACAGCCCTCTGCCACGGCCTTTCCTGCACTGCCCTGGCTGCCTGGGTAAGGAAGAGAATCCCTGCCCTTTTCATGTATCTGATCCCTGAGAAAATGCAGAAGCTTGGACCATTTCTGTATTATGTTTCCATAACTCCCCTCTGACACACGCCTGCTGTTCCTTGACTCGACCTGGCTAATCTCAGGCAGGGGGCTGTTACAGCCTGATGGGATGTGGGGTGACTGCACTGGAAGCGGTGAGGAGGTGGCTCTGCCTTGTTTACGTTTGGAGCATGGATGCCTGCTCCCAATCCTATGGGCTGTTCCGGATATCAGGCACGGCACTGCTCTGCTGGCAGCTCCTCCATCTCAAGCCGTAGCGGGCGATGCAACGTTAGGTAATGCAGTGTGGGAAGGGTGAACACCCTGCCATTTACTGGTTATTTATACACCCAGATCAGCTTTCTCTGCCTGCCTGTCTCCTTTATTTTTGAAGGGGATTGTGAACATTCAAAAGGTGGTTTTTTTTGACACTGTTGTCTCTCCCCTCACCTGGATGCAGCCAAGGGAATCTTCTTCTCTACTTTACACCAAAACTTCCAAAGCACACTGCCGTGTGCCTTGGAGTCATGAAGCAGTGCCCCTCCCACTGGGATTGAGGTGAGGAGAAGATGGGGATGAAGGACTATGGCCACAGGGGTGCCAGAAAGCCCAGCCAAGGGACAGTAGCCCAGTGTTTGGCCTTTCCTCAAGGGTTTAAGGGCTAAGGCTGGAACATCAATCCTTTCAGTAAGGCTTAAAGGCACATTTTGAGGCTGCACATGCTGTGAAGCCTGGGTGGACAGATGTAAGTGGGATTCCTTGGGTTTGGACTGGTAGGCAGATAGCTGCAAATGGGATTTCTTGGGTTTGGATTGGAGCAGCGTATCTGCTGCTCTGCACTCCTTGCCATCCCCTGTTTGATGGGATCTGTACAGGCACTGTAGATCCCAGGCATTAAATCCCGGGCAAACTCATATGTGATGTTTTGGGGTAATTCAATCCAAGATTGAGTTGTGTTTGCTGGGCTGTAGACACAAAGAAAGATTGTCATGACAGTCTTCTCCTTCTTCTACACATCTGTCCAC
This sequence comes from Empidonax traillii, assembly GCF_003031625.1. Taxonomy (NCBI): domain Eukaryota; kingdom Metazoa; phylum Chordata; class Aves; order Passeriformes; family Tyrannidae; genus Empidonax; species Empidonax traillii. The sequence goes on from NW_020955699.1 coordinate 248,473, forward strand.
TCTTCCTTTTATAACTGGATTTCTGTAGCGTTTCCCTCACAGACTATTACCATCCAAACACCACAGGAGAAGCAACAGCAGAGTGGAGTGTACGCAGTGCCCTGGTCCCGTGTTGGATGTGGATTAGGTAACTAGGCTGCTCTGTTCCACCACGGGAGGCTCCAAGGCAAAGCCAATAGAAAAAAAAAAAAGGGGGGGGGGGAAATATTCTACACTTGCACAAAGTCTTTTGTGCCAGGAGCTCTCAGCGCCGTACCCACAACAATGAACCGGCCTCGCAACGCTCCTTTGGGGCGGATTAGCACAGTCACACACTTTTTGGATGGCGATGTTAGAGCCAGTTAAGGTCAAAATCATTCATTCCAGGATGTCCTGCTGCGCCATAATCATATCAGCTCATCAGGGCACCTAATCCGTGGATCGTGGGGCCCTTTTCCTGACTGCTCACGGCCTCAGAGGGAGGCAGCGGATGCTCAGCCATTCCTTTAAGCTATTTCCCATATGCTAAAAAACACCGGGATTCTGCAGGGACTCATGTGGCAGAAAGTGATGAGCAGGCTGAGTTGAGAAGCTGGAGAACCTGATAAATTCCCAGTTTCTATTTACTGTTCCCTGAGGGCCTATACAGTGGGAAAAGTGCCCTCCCAGGTGAGTTTTGCACCAAAGGTGGCCCTGCTGGCGGAGAGCCCGTGTGTGCTGCCAGTGGTGCTGCGTCACCAGAGGGCATTGCTGAGACCTGCAGAGCCCAGGCTCAGCTGGGATTGCACCAACAAGCCATGGAGACGCTGAAGAGGGGAATTTCATGGATTCCACTGCTTGCACTAAATGGAGCTTACAGGCACCACCCTACATATACTCCAGGCAGCAACAATCCAGATCATGCAGGGCTTGGTGTTGGGACAGGAGCTGTACAGGCAGTGGAGATTTGGGATGCACCTCCTGGTCTTCCTCGTGACCACATGGCCGATGTCCTTTCCCAGAAACCTAGGAGTGATTAGAATTAAAAAATAAACAAATAAATAAAAAGAACAAAATAAATGCATAAATAAACATGTATCCTTGCAATGTAAATTAAGGCCATATTGAAGGAGAAATTGAATCGAAAGAATTCGAGAAGCCAAGCAAACAAACAAACAAGCAACAAAAGAAAACCAATTATTTTTTGAGGTAGTCAGGAACGAGTAAACAAAACAATGAGCGCCTCTGGCCTCCAGCATCCGTGCACTGGCACTATCACATCTCCCTGGGAGCGAGGCCTGGGCTTCCCCTTGGAGTCTCACCGTGATGCGCCTCTGTCCTCTGGCTTGTTTAGCTCAGACTAAAACAATTTAATTGTGACACACAGCTTTGACTGATGGACCTGGCACTGCTATTTTTTGATTACAGCCACAGACAAACTCCCAGACGGACAAGGATTTATTTTTTCATTTTCCTTGTAGGTTCCACTTTGGAAGAAATTAATTTCTACCCCTCCTTGATTGGTCATGCAGTCTTACAAGATTTCCGTGCGTCGTCTGAAAACCAGCATAGACGGTTGGCCTATTGTGAGAAACCACAGGGAGTTTTTAAGCTGTCGCATCACAGTTACCAGCTTTAGCTTCACCGGGATGAAAATAGACAATAGCAAGAGGAAGGGGGTTCTGGAGACCTCCAGCTCGCTGTTTCCAATTAGGAAGCGACTTCGGCTCATTCCACCACTGTAGCAAATCTTGGCGAGCAGCACAAATTGTCCGAATCCTCACTCGGGCTCTGTTTCAAGAAACTTCCCTGTTCAGCAAAGCACTTCAGCGCGTGCCCCGGTGCTGCCAGAGTCAAAGAGGTCGATGCAAACGCTCCAAGGGGATTGCAGCCTTCTCAGCCTTCCCCGAGCCGGCATCTCCCAGCCTTGCAGGACAGGGAGGGCAGAGGGTGTCCCCTGGTTCCCAAAGAGTGGCCTGGGAGCTCCCTCACACCACCTGTGCAACCTGGAGACCTGGCTGAGGGTTTTGACTCCCGTACTTTGACCCAAGCTCAGTTTAAGCACAGGCCACTCTGCTGCTTTTAGCACCTCCTTACCCATGGGCAGCACAGTCCGTGTCTACCTGTGTTGTAAGGAACCAGCCAGTGATAAACTTACCGTTTACTGTAAATTTCCTAGCCTTTTCTTGGCGAATTTTACTAATTTTAGCCAGGGATTATTCATGTTTTGTGGCTGAGCGCTATCTCACGTCAGTGCGGGTGGAAGAATCTGTCCCTCGTTTACTGTCCTTCCTAGTTTATTGCCTTTGTTTCTCTTTTCACAGATTAATTACAAACATCTCACTCTGTGAACTCCCACTGTATGGTGGCTGTGTGATCTCAGCGCCATGAATTATAGATGCCTGACATATCACACCAAGCTATTATGACTTTTTTTTTCCACAAGCAAGCTATGAATTATGAAGAAGATCTATTAAATTTATAATATTCTCTATCTTTGGTATAGGAACGGGAAAGCAAAGCCTCATGATGCCTTTTATCGCCCTCCCCTCCCTCTCCAGGCTTGGGCAGCACAGACAATGCGTGTCTCAATATGGACTCTGTGTATTTAGGAAAAATTATTGATGTCGTTGAGATTTCAACCTCCATCGGTCTCAGGACGGTGTCTTATGGTTTTATTCAGACTGCTGGGGGGTTGTGGCCGGCCCAGGGCCCCTCAGTGAGGGGCTGAGCATGACATGGCCCCACCACCCGCTCCCGTGCCAGGAGGCTCCTGCCTCCTTCCCTGCCACACTCTGCAGGAAGCATGGAGGTGGAGGAGGGTGTTTAAATGGAGAGGTGGAGGAAGGCTCTCTCAGAGGGCTGTGACCAGCTGGGGCCGCAGGAGAGGAAGGTACAGACCCTCCTGAATGGGCACAGTGACCCTCAGCCGCCCCCTCCCAGGGGTTTCCCCTCAGCGGTCCCTCCTCAACACTTCCCTCAGCCGCTTCTCCTCGGGGGTCTCTCCCCTCAGCCTCGGGAGTGTTCCCTCAGCCATTTCTCCCTGAGGATTTCCCCTCAGCCATTTCTCCTCAGGGGTCTCCCCTCGGCCATTTCTCCTCGGGTGTCTCCCCTCAGCCACTTCTCCTCAGGGGTCTCCCCTCACCCATTCCTCCCCCCTGTGCTCTTCCCTCTCCCCCCCCCCCGGCTCCCCCTTTGCCGCCATTTCCCCTCAGCCCTTTTTTTCCCGCGGGGTCTCCCCCGCTCCCCCCCACTCAGGGGCGCGGCCCCGCCTCCCCCCGCCCCCCCGCTCGCGGCAGCCCCGCGCGGTGCCCGCGCGCCGGCGGTGACGTCACAGCGCGCTCCTGCCCGTGCCCGGCTGAATGACTGAGCGCCGGGGGGGGGGAGGGGCGGGGAGGCCGCGCGCGGCGCCCGGCCAGGCGCAAATGGGCGCGCGGGCCGCGGCGGCGGCAGCGGCGGGGGAGGGGCGGGCGGCAGGTGGGGCCGCGCCCGGCGGCGCCGCGAAATGGCGGCGGGAGGGCCCGGGGGCCGCGGGTTCGGGGCCCGCGGCGGCCCCGCCGGAGCGGGAGGCGGGCGAGGGGGTGTGTGTGGGGGAAGCTGGGCTGGCATCTGCCCTCGGGAGAGGGTAGTGCTGGGAGGAACAGCGCTGTCTGCTGGAGGTGGGGCGGCCCCATCCTCATCCTCATCCTCATGTGCATCCTAGTCCCCACCCCGATTTCTCTTCCATCCCCATTGCCATGCCCGTTCCCCATTGCCCCTCTTAGCCCTACTGCTCGTCCCCGTCCCTATCCCTGCTCCTCAGCGGCTGCTGCAGCTGGCAAAGCAGGGCCCTAGGCTGGTGTCGCAGTTTCTGGGCAGCTCTGGTGCAGGTGCCCCGGGGTGACCCAGTCCCACCCCGTGCCGTGTCCAAGGCACGCAGGGTGTTTTGGGGTGGCCTTCCCACAGCTTCCTCTTCCGTGTTCCTGCCCAGCTCCTGGCCATTGGTGTTTTCCCGGTTGCTGCCACAGCCTGTTTCTCTCACCGTGACAGGTCTGAGCCTGCCCTGCTCCGTCCTGGGTGTGGTGACAGGGACAGTTGTCCCTTGCCCATCCCACTGACCACATCACCCTCACACACCCCACTCTATCCACACTCAGGCTCCTGCCTTGTTCCCACTCCCCTGTACCTGCCATATTCCCACTCTCCCGGCCTGTTGCACTGTGCTGGCGCTGTCTCTCCTTCGTGATCAAACGGAATCCATCACCTACTTCTTCAGTGTTCAAACAAGCCACTTTAAGCTTTTTCATGTGTTTCCAGCTTGGCTGTGCCATGAGCATTAGGATTTATGGCAGTGTGAGGCAGCTGGGGTGCTGTGTGTCCTGCTCTGCAGCGGTGCCTCCGTGTGTTTTCCCATCTCCCTCTTCCCACGCCTTAGACTCGGAGCTGGAAACTCATATATGGAACCTCCTTGAGATAGAGAGTTGCGTTCCTTATCTGGGAGGGAGGGATGGAAAGGGATTGCTTGGGTGTGGGACATGTTTCCTTCCACAGCTCAGATCAAGAAGCGTTTGGACAACGCTCTAATGCACACGGTGTGATCCCTGGGGTTGTCTTGTGCAGGGCCAGGGGTTGGAGCTGATGATCCTTTTGCGTCCTTTCCAACTGAGGACATTCCACAGTTCTGTGGAAGCAAATGATTAAGCAAGAGTCAGTCTCCGCCTGTAGCACTCAGTCACTTCCAGTATTTGTCCTATTTCCACCAGCACTCCATGGCTGGTGATGGGAGCAGAGGGCATGGGGGGATATCACAGTGCTGAGGCTGTGACCCAGACCCATAGGATAAATTCCTTGTGCTATTTGGATCACCCAGATCTTCCCCATGGACTCCAAGCGAGCAGGACTGGATGCAGGTCCCCGCCCTCGTGGCAGTGGGAGTTGCTTGCGCTGGGGGTAATTTGCCCTGTTGATGTGGCTTAAAGGGCGGCAAAATGAGGTACACAGGGAGAAGATGGTGGCACTTAACTTTTAGGCTGGCTTGATGCAAACAGTGTGCATCCATTGTGAGCACGTGGCCAGTATTTATGGGATCGAATATCTGCTAATAGCGGAGAGGTTTGAACTATGAGATACGGAAATGCTCCAGAAGCAAATGTCCCGGTGTTCATTTCATTGCACGCGCAGGGGATTAAAGCACAGGCTGTCATTTGCCACCTGAAAGCTGGATAAAGCACAGGGGAAAATGTCTGCAATGTAAGCCGAATCCTCTTGTCCATGCCCAACAGGAAGGTAAGGGCTTTACTGGAGCATCCCGTGTGTGATACCTCTGGGAGCTGCTGGAGCCAAACAAGACCGACACAACAAACGCCTTCTGGATGTAATCGTTCCCAGGGACAGCAGAAGGGAAGGAAGACTTTTATAAACAATTATCCATGCAAGCTGCAAGAGTAGCATTTGCAGTAGCTCTCCAGGGCCCTGATAACACTCCCCGAGACATGCCAAGATGGATAGGATTTATAAACCGTGGATGGGTATTTCCTACATTGCAGCTCTCTCAGCAGTATTACCCCATGAAGCTCTCTGCAGAAGACATATATGTTCATGAAAACATTTTATAGCCCTGTTGTGCTGGGATTAATATCAGATAAGGAAGTCCAGACCACGTGTACTTTGTTCTTCCAGCACATTTCCGAGTCCGCAAATAGAAAGGAGCCCAGAGGAGCAGGTGATTATTAACTAATAGTCTTGCAATTTGATGCAATTTTGGGCATTTCATAGAGTGTTTTCACAATAATTTACAGGCAGTGCATTTCTTCAGAAGCAGACTTGTGTACACTTCCAGAAGCAGTGTCTCAATCTACAGATGTGCAGATAAAAATATTTCTTGGTAAGTAAGGGCTATTATTCAGTGTCGTGTGTCACATTACTCAAGAAGTCATTGGTTGACCTCAGTGAATGTTTTTGAGTCACCCAAAATGTGTTGCAGGTGCTCTGCCGTGGGGGTGGAGCTAATAAGGTGTCACACCTCATCACAGTGGTGTAAAAACCCTTTGGACACCCAACCCCATCCTCACCCCTCAGATCCCCCTGCACTGTCCACTCTTGCCCTCCTCATTTTTTAGGACTGACCTTCAGAAACTACCCAGCACCACACAGTGTAGAGAACTTCCTGGACAACTCACTCCTGTAACTGGAGGGTGTTGAAGGAGATGTGACATTCAGGAGGTCAGAAACCCAGCTGCCCTTGTGGGCCCAGGCTGTGGGGAGAGAGGTGGTAAAGCAAGATACCAGACCTGGCTGCAACTACTGACACCAAGAGACTCCACCTCATTTCTGAGGCAATTACTCCATTACTACAGCCTGTTTTGTGAAAAATGCCACGATTTATTTAATGAATAACATGTGAAGCCCCATGGCAGGGGGGTTGGAACTGCGTGATCTTTAAGGTCCCTTCCAACCCAAACCATTTGAAAACTGTTGAATCAGAAGTTGCCTCAATAGAATCGCTGATTCATCATTCTGAGGCTCATATGAAGCCACTTTGACTGACACCACCACGAGAATAAGCCAGGGCCATCTCCAGAAATCCAGAAGGGGAAACTTGCTGCCTTGCGGTATTATCCCAACACAGGACTGTTTTGTGTGGAACGAGCTGCAGGTTCAGTACAGCAAAACCTTCTCCCCTCAGCATGGCCACGAAATTTTGCACGCCTTGAACATTCCCCCCTGCCGTCAGCTCTGAGCTCCACCACTGAGTGCCCAGAGTGTCCCTGTGCATTGCAGGGTCAATGGTCAGGGTCAGCGGCCTTTCCATCTGCCCGTGGGAACCTGCAGTGCCTTCAGTCCACGCCCTGTTTTAAGGGAGCTGGTATTTGAGGCATCTAGGGATGCAGAAGCTGCCCCTTTGCTGCCTGCAGCCCCCTCCCCGGGCAGGAGCGCCGTGCAAGGGACACTCTTACAAGGGGAGCTGAGCATGTTTTGCTGAACATGTTTTGTTTTGCATTAATTTATAATTCTAGGGCTAGTGTTTGGTTTGGAAGCTCGAAGCCGTGCTCGAGCCCAGCTCTAGAGCAGGCAGTCGTGTAATAGCCGTTTAATTCCCCTGCACTGTAATCTGATGGTGGGATGTGCTCCCAGGCTGCTTTTAGGTCTGACTGGGGAACGAAATCAATCACAGGACGCACGTTACAAGGAAAGCGCTGTTGGTGTCAATTACCTAAACTCTGCGAACGTAACTCTTCTAATTTCCTGTTAAATCAGTAATGTTACCAATCTCAGTCTATTATTTTAATTAGGACTGTGACTGCAGTTGCTAGGAGCCGAGCGAGCGCAGACAAATGCGAATGTGTAATTAGTCCCACAAACGAGTGGCAAGTTGAATGTGTCAACATCATGGATAGTTACAACATGGGGTGCAGCGGGAGGCCAAGTGATTTGGGCCAGATTCTGATCTCACTGGCCTCAGTGCCAGCCCAGGAGGCCCCGCTGAGGTCAGCACTACCCTGGACCTGAGCTGGGCTGAGGGAATCTGGATCTGGCCCCTGGTCATCACGGCTTCTTGGATCTTCACCCTGGGTTATTTTTAAAATGTCTGATGTCCCATCTTGTTTGATTAATTTATTTTTTTTTTCTTGCTATAACGCCTCTTCAGAGCCAATTACCCTGCAGTGAACACTGCAGTCAGGTTAGCTGAACATGGGTGTTCCCAGCGCCAGTCGGCACCAGATTCTAGCCTTCCCCGGCGACCAGCGCTCCTAGGGTGGGTATGGAAATGCTTGGCTCCCTCCTCTCCCTTCCTAGCTGTGAAAGAAACCTCTCAGCTTCTGTCACATCTGACTGCCTCATGCATCCCAAAAACAGCCGTGCATTGACAAGGGAGACAGGCGTACCGACAGCAGAGCAGCGTTAGCTACCGACCTCGTTGAGAAATACAGAATCCCTGCCTAAATATAGAGCTGAACGGGGAGAGAAAACAGTGTGGCATTGCAGATCCATCAAAATTAAGAATGAAAATCTGGAGCTGCTGCTCACTGACGACCCCCCGGCTGCTCACAGCGAGCGCCGTGTGCCTGGAGGTCCAGCCTGCCGCTGGTATCCGACGTGGAATGGCACAGGAGAGGGAACACTGCTTTTATTAGCACTTGGCCATCAGTCAGCCGTCCACGCTCCACAAATAAACGAACAGGCTGGGTGCATGTCATCCCAGTTCACGTGTTACAGAAATAACACTGGACTGGAACCAGAGTTAACACAGCTGAGGTTTGGGATGTGGCTGATTTGGAGAGAGGGCAGATGGCAAAGCCTGGTTGGGCTATATCTGCTCTTGGAGGCAAACCCGATTTACAGCTCAATCCATCTTCTACACTCTAATTTCCCTGCTTTAGTAGGTCACTCTCCCGCTTCACATGGTACTTCTTTTGGAACAAATTGACTAGGAAAAAGTCAAGGGTTTAGTGTATTGGATGGACTGAATCAGCCGCCTTTCCAAGACAAAACCAGTATAGGGATAGTATGAAAAGAGCAAGTACCTTGAGGGTTTTGTGTGAAGGTTATTCCCAGGGGACCTGAGGACCATGCAGTGATACTGTGGCAACACGACCATTGCACCATTGCGTGTCCTGGTACCTCATCTGGGGCTGGCTGTGGCTTCATGCTCTCACTCACAGGTTGCTTGGGCTGGGTTGGGCTTTTCCTCCTCTGTTGTGACATTTAAACAGAGGCCTGGCACTGTTATTGGATGCATTAAGCTTTGAGCCCAGTTCCTCAGTGATGGAGCCTCTGGCGCTGCCCTGCAACAGCCGCAGGAGGTGCCTGACCCGAGCCGTTGTTTTCTTCCCACTTAGTTTCCTCTAGTCCTGCAGGAAACCGCTTTAACCAAAACCACACTGCATGTGTGTTATATAACAACAGTCCGTTGTTGCTGTCACCAGTGGGTTGTCAGGCCCTATCCCAACACTCGTGTGTCCTTGTGGCAGAAAACCTTCTGATTAAAGTCTGCCACAGATGTGCAAAGATACCCTTAGCTGTAAGATTGTGCAACTGGCTTGTAATGTGCATGTTAATAAGGCTATTAAGGTTTACAAATATTCTGCTCTTCCTTACAGTTTATAATTTAATTAATTGCCAGTTAATTGTCTTATTTTCCCCCTGTGATTGATGTCAGTGAGTGGGATTAGGCAGCATCAGATGACAGAGGAAGGAGGAATGAATGCAGCATTCCATGATGGTATGAGAGGAGATGTTTTTATGGACAAATCCTTTCTGACATGGATGAATACCTCAATGAGATATCACAGAGTATCAGCTCAATGCATATTGTAATGGGATCATTAGCGAAGGTACCAGCTGTGTGAGGTTTGTATTCACAACCCACGAGTAAGTAACGGGGAAATATTGGCTCCTTGGAAATGTTTGCCAAGCATAAATCTTTCCGTTTTTTTTAGAGAGCTGGTGCTCAGTTTACATAAACTGGGAAATAATTCTCTTAAGACTTGTGGGACTGAAGTAGCTTCACCCCTTTTTTTAATGAAGGAAGAGAATCTAAACACAGCCCTATTCAGCAGTATTTTTCCATGGGGAAAAATTAACAAGGAGGGTCTTCCATCAGTGTTTGTGAGCCAGGCAATGGCTCTGACCCTAGAAAAAGAGGCATCGTTATTTCTAAGCAGGGAAGGTGGGATGGCTAAGCAGACACTGTATCTTCTTCTCTGCCAGGATTCTGAGTCTCTCACCAGGCTTATTCACACTCTGCCCACCCCCAGATGCCTGTTTGATGGACAGGTCTGTGCATCACGGGCGTCCAGACGTGCTGGGAATATCATTCCCTCAAGATGCTGTTGCCTGTAGCCACGTTGGCTGAGCGGGTCACCGAGCTTGGGTCAGCTCTCAAACATGGAGTATGAACTCGGAGATGCTGCAGGAGGAACTTCAGAGCTTTTGCCTTCCCTGAGTCATTCTGGGTGACCACAGGCAGCCAGCTCTGGGTGGGAATGGTTTGCTGTTAGCTCCCAGAGCCTGCAGTGGTGCCAAGCAAGGGGATCTGAGGTAAACAAAAGCTCAGTCTTCTGCGACTTTTGACCGGACTTTGATCACATTTCAACGGAATAACCCTGGAGTGATTCCAGTGGCTTTGGTGTGAGCAGGATCAGACTGTGAAACTGGGCTGCACAGCAAACAGCCTGAGTGTTCCTGTTGGCGTGGTTGAACCCCTGCTTAAATTGTCACGAACTAACGGGCCATTTCTGAGGCTGTGATGGGAACAGGGAGCCAGACAAACCCCATCTGTCTCTTTTAATTCATTCCTTCCATTTTGGGGACTTAGCCTTTAGAAACAGCTATCAGTGATTACATAAAAGAGATTAGCCAACATTTCTGCATAAATCAAGGCCAGTGCAAGATGTTTCCTAAGTGTGTTGCGAAACCTGGGGCTGGTGGAGGACAAGTTCCTCCTGCAGCGAGTCTCCCCACGCCCAGTGTGGCCGGTGGTGCAGGGGCTCGGTGGGATCGAGGGCAAAACCTTCCTGCTTCTCAAAATGGCCTTTCACACAAAAAAACTTCTTGAAGAAAAGATGTGCATGGTGGGGCATGGTCTGCCCGGGGGTTGTCTGGTGTGGGTTTTTTCACAAAAGCAGATTTTCTATCCAAGATACGTGATGGAAACAATGAAATAAAGGAAAGGGCTGGAGAACCTCGTTGTAAACCAGATCTCCATGTGTGAATTCAAATCAATCTCGCTGCTGAAGGAAGAGCCAAACCAGAATGTGTTACATTCACTCTTTTAGCACAGTTGCTAAGAAAATGTCTTGATGTGAACACTGTTGGATGACTCAACAAATCTTTTTTGTTGGTGTTGTTTCTTTTTTCATACTGAGGCAATTTCATAATTTTTCCTCTCTTTGTTGCTCTGTTAACATGCAGGGTGAGGTTGTCGCAAGGTCAGGGAGTTGGAATTTCCCTTCCAGTGTTGTCTTACTTCTCCTCCCCATTTTTTCTTGCTTTTTCTGCTGCAGGTCTGAGCAGATCTATAAGGAGGTTGTTGGGGGAAGGCTCAGCCCTTCTCATGCATTCGATCTGCTCTGGGTAGTGCCAGTCCCCTGATGGGAGAGCACCTGACTCGGCGTTGTCCTTCCACCCCATCATCAATATGTCTGCATCCCAGCTTCCCTCGTGAGCTTTAAAGCCAAAAATACCAAAAGCAGCCTCGAGTTTTTAATTTCTTCATTTTTGAGGAACTGAACTTGAGGCAGTGCAGCTGAGTTTCAACAGGGCCAAACACCAGTAGATCCCATGAGCAGCTGAGCACTTACTGCTGCTTAAAATCAGGCGTGAAGTGTCTTTAATGGTATTTATTGTGTAGAGAATTGTTCTTTGAACCTGAGCAAGACCTGGGAGAAATCAAAGAAAGGGGGATTCACACTTTTGTTTTCAGGTGGGAAACTGAAACAATGTGAAATTTAAGCTCTGCTATTTAAACGCATGCTGGCTCCTCATGATGAAACCAGCTGCCCAAAGGCATTTAGTAATAGTTTTTTAAAAAGCACAAAGATGCTTATTTCCTACTGAAATGTGCGGGAAACACAGGCCCAGGAATAAATCTGAAAACGAAGCTGGTTATCTTTCTTCATCCTTTGATCTCTAACATCTTTCAAAATCTGGCCTCCAAGTGATGTGCCCAAGGATGCACGAAATCAGGCACTGAATCTTTATCTCCTGCACTTGTGCGTCTCTGCACTACAATTCACAATGCAAATACATTCCTCCTCGGGCCTAGTCCTGGCTAAGGAACTCAAAAAGACTAATCCCAGAAACAAGGGTCGTGGACAGGCATTCACAATTGCCCTGCACAGGCACCCTCCTCATTTCCTCCCGTCCAGGTTGCAGCTGCATTTGGCCCGTGATTCTCCCCAGATGTGAACTTAAAGATCTATCCCAGTACTTGACCTACAAGGAGGACCATGGAGCCAGTCAATTCTAAAGCAACAGCCACACAGAATCTGAGACCTTCTCATGCTGGAAATACTGCAGTGAGGAAGGAGAGCGCCTGCAGACACCACCCGCCTCTGTAGTGAAGGGAAATCTGAAGTTTCCCCTCTGCTTTTTCGTGCATAACAGCATCTGTACGCCTCATTTCCATCTTCACAGCTCCTGTAATTTACATAATGAACATTTGCAAAGCCTGAGATCTGGGTTCACTTTGTACCACATTTAGTGTAGATGACCTTCAACGCACCATCAGAAAAGTTTCCCAGGCAATTTTCCCGAAGGGGATGAATGTGAAACCTAAGATTGTCAGGAAAGGAGAAAAGGGAAATAAAAGCAGATTTCTGAGATATCTGTCATTCAAAGATATATTTTCTCTTCTACGGCAGAACAAAAATATTTGACTTTAAAAAAAGAAAGGAGTTCTGGCTTTAACAACTTGCTTCTTTAAAGCAAGTGTTTGTATCAGGTCCCTCAATAAAGTGACTTTAATTAGGTTAGCCTTCCTAGATCTGCAGAAGGAATTTCCTTGATAAAAATGCATTTGAAAAAATGCTAAGCAGAGGGGAGGAAAAAAACCCAGAGAGGCAATTTTATTTGCATTCCTGCATAAGCAATGGCTGTAAAATGAGTTTATCCACCTTGGTGCCCTAATCAGGTAATTCATCTGAAAAAAAGTCTGGTGACAAGTAACTGGCAATCTAGCAGAGATTCAGGATTGAGGAGGAATCCTGACCTCAAGGGATGGGAACAGGACATAAGGATGAGAACAAGCAGCTGAAGCCACTTATGGCTCCTCTGAAGGTGCCAGCTGCAGCTCTGATTGTGCCTCCTGATAGTGCTCCAGCAATCGCAAGGGGTGAAGCAGGAACTGACCCATTTTTGCCTCTCCTCAATGAACTGTCCTCTTCATCCCTTTTGCAAGTGTCAGCAGAGCTCATCTGACAGAGTCCTCAGAAGCCGCATCTCCAAATTTATATCAGACTTTATGTTACACTTAATGGGCAGAAGAACGGAAACTTCTGTAGGTGTTGCTTGGGTTCTGGATAAGCACAAGTCAGGGATCATCTCTCGTCTGAGGGGGTGCCTGTGAGTTTGCTTTTTGATTGCTGTTTGGGCTGTCACACTGCTTACTGCTCAGGGAAGCAGTGGAGGACGCTTTGAAAGAAGAGATGTGTTTTGTAACTGACTCAGGACTCCTGTCTGTACAGAAAATGAATTGAAAGCTGAAATACAGAGACTTATTCTGGAGATGACGAAAGGTGCTCATGTCAGCTGTCATAAGACTCTTCAGACAGAATGAATCACAAACCCACCATGCTGGAAATGCTAAAGTAGATAAACCTGACACTGTTCCTGTTGCTGTAGGCCAGGCATGTATGAAGTGTTGCTTTACATAATAAGCTTGAGAAGGCAAGCGAGCTTTTCAGACTCCTTTGTGCTTTGAAAATAGTGCCCCGTGTGCCTCTTAGAGCAGGTAGGTGTGTTTGCACACTGGCAGGTAATTACAGTGTGACTGGTATTAGCTTGTATCTTCTTACTTCCCATGTGTTGCCAGTGGCTTATCCATGTATCCTGTGTGATTGGTGCTACTGTTACAGGGCCAACATATAGGTGAAAATTAGAATCTGGATGACATCTCCACCAGCTTGTTTCTTTTAGTGTGGTCTGGCTCTTGGACTCCAGTCATCATCTTGGCCTGCAGACAGATAATTGTATAATTAAGTATTTGGAAGACAGGCTGCATATTGCAAACTTTCCACCTTGGGACCAAAAAGGAAAGGGGGGGCGGGTTGGAGGGAGAAGAGGAATGCTGCTGTCCAAGGGGCCCTGGGAGGGACCTCCTGTCCTCAGTGGCTGCTGTGTCTGGCACAGCAAACAGGACTGTAAGAGGAGCCTGTGTGTGTTGGATGAGGAGTCCAGTGTAACATTATCCTGGGCCAAATAGGGGATCTCTGCAGCTCCCCTAATCCATTGTCCTAAAATGACACGAATCTGCCAAAGTCACAGTTCAGGGCTGCTGGACCTTCTCTTTGGACTGGGAGTGAGGGGGATGGGGGGGGGGGGGGCTTTTGCTTTTGGCCATAAAGAAAGGCCCTGCTTTTTTTACGCACATGCTGGAGCTGTGAACAAATGGTTAATGTAGCTGCAAGGCAGCCAGAGAAGCTGTTCCCTGGGCTTAGGAATGTTTCCTCCTTTCAGCCTGTCTTTTTTCTTTCTTTTTTTTTTTTTTTTTTTTTTTTTTTTTTTTTTTTTTTTTTTTTTTTTTTTTTTTTTTTTTTTTTTTTTTTTTTTTTTTTTTTTTTTTTTTTTTTTTTTTTTTTTTTTTTTTTTTTTTTATGGTACCATATAGTGTTTAATAATTCAATACATACATAATCCAAAATAAACACACTAATTAACCTTTGTTTTGAGAAATTTAATTAGTTAATGCTTAGTCTCTGTTCAGATTCCAAACAGTTTGGAGTGGGAAAGGTGCCACGGGGAAAGCATGGCAAAATATGTTTAATGCCGAGCACCTTCAATTATTTAAACAGTAACGTGGGCTGGACCAATTAAAAAAAATAAGTTGCTATACAGGCATGTACACGCTGAAATATCTTCATGCAGTGTTCCCAAACTCCAGCCTTGCTGCAGAATATGTGGTAAAATATATCTACACATAAAGCAACTGCATGGAGGAGGGAGTCTGGTGGCTGTGTAGCGATTCAGCTGCTTGCTGAACCCCAGAACCTCCCTGGTTGCTGAGCCCCCGGCTCAGGGCACAGGAGGGGTGAGGGTGGTACTAAAGCTGTTGTGGCGGTGACTGCCTGCCCTGCCTGGGGGAAGCTGGAGGGCAAATCCTGCCCTGTGTCCCAAATAGATGATGAATTTTTGGAAAGGTCAAACGCTGTGCTCTGACTCACCAGTACTAGTCATCTATGGCCCAAATGCCTTCAGAGTATGTTACTGTAGGATAATAATTTTAGCCAAATACTCAAGCTTTAATATTCTTTCCCAGCTGAACTGTAAATAAAATTATTTCCTAAGAGCACTTATTTGAGCTTGATTATTAAATACATTGCCAAAATCTGGTCGGTTAACATACTGCCTGCTACTTGAGCTGAAGTATCTGAAAGACAAAGAACGAAGTAAACGAAAAGGAAATCAACATTTTGCTAAATTGCATGTTTTTAAAAATCCTATAATTGAGGCTGCTACTTCATTTCCATTTGTAAAACAGATTGAGTTCCCCTTCCATCTACTAATGGATCTGGTTTATCTCTGATACTAATTGCAGCATTTGCATGGTTTGCGCAGGCTGCTGGTGACAGGACGTTTGGTAGGGAAAGTCAAACTGCTCCTGCTGAGTCCTGGGCTCTCAGTGAGGAGTAATACCTGGCACTGAGCTCTGCTGAACTCCGAGACCTTGTTCTTTCTCCTATGGCTCCAAAGTATAGGTCAATCAACCAAGATAAACTTGTTAATTCGTTGTCAGGATTATGTGCCTCAGGTCTCACTTGAGAAGCAGTGGGAAGGCTCAGGTGATAATAAAGCAACACCAGACAGTCTGGATGTTTAATTAAACTTGTCCATGCTCTCTCTGGACAAGTGACTGGGCTGGAAATGTCACCAGATCAAAGGTTGCTCATGAGTTTTGCATGTGGGCTTTCCTGCTGCACAGGGAAGTGGGGACATGTGAGGGTTTGCAGCTCATTTCTCATTCTTTCAGGTTATCCTTGGGAAGGGAATTGTGCTCTGAAGGTCTGGGGGAAAAGGAAACAAGTTTGGGTTTCTTTAAATGAATGAGCCTTTTCTTGGAACCTGCTCCAGCAAATGTGTTTGCACACACTTGAATTAAGCAATTCTGGGTGCTGGGTCTGGTGAAAACATGCTTGGCTCTTAGTTAGCAGCTGCTCAGGAGCTCAAGTATACACTTTTTATTGCTGGAGGTGAGGAGGAAAAGCAGATTTTCAGAGGATTTTACCCAGAGATGTGAGCTGGAGACCTCTATTTTCGCCTACCCCATGGTCTCTGCAGCCTTGACACTTTTCCCGGTATCCCTGTGCACAGATCCATGATAAAAGCCTCCACGATGTGCCTCAGCCTCTAACATCAGCATTCACACCAGCAGAAGCGAGCCGAGGACTCACCCTTTGCTTTCCACCATTTCATTTCACTTTTACAAACAGAGATTTTTATGTTTGTTTGTTTGGGTTTTTTTTCTATTTTTTTTAAAGTCACCCTAGGAAGCAATCCACTAGATTCCCAGGGAGCTCAGTGTGGCAGTGGGAGCCCCGGCTACAGAGTGGCCTTTGTGGAGCAGGTCCGTGGGCTCTGTGCCACCGGCGCCGCGGGGGAGAGGTTGTAATAACGACACCAGCGCCGACCAGATGTCTTGGAGAGGGTTTGGTTTCAAGACGTGCGGCTGCTAGTCCAGGAGAACGTGTAGGGGGGTTCTGCTCTAATATACATAATTTGTTTAAAAAGTTTGCAGGTGTTAGAATTTTTATTGAAGGCAGGGAGCTGAGAAATCACATCCAGTTGGTGAGGTAATGCTTGCTCTACCCGGGGAGCGCAAGCAATCTGCATTAAATAAAGGGCAGCTGTGTTGCCAGCAGAATTTTATATATATGAAAACTAATCTGAGCCATACCAAGCCAGACCTCCGCTCCTGCAAATCCTGAGAGAGAATGAGAAAATCCCCTGATTGCTCCCAGCTTTCCTCCGAAAGCTGGGGGGGACTTGCACGTCCAGTGTGGGAGTCCCTGTCCTGCCTGGCGCTGCTCCATGGTCTGCACCCTGACAGCTGGGGGGGGATCAGAGGTGCTGCTGTGATGGAGCCATCCCTGCAGCTCATCACAGGCTTTGGGGGAGAGAGAACAGCTGCTTCCTCTGTCATCACCCAACTAATGCCCGTGACGTGTGGCCCCACAGGGCCCAGGTAGAGCGGGGTCCTCGCTTCTGCTCCAGCTGCAGGCCTTTGCTCTCTTAAGCCAGAGAAAAAAGAAGGACAGCACACACACACACACCAGCAGTGGTTCCCATGGAGCTATTCAAGGGGTTTGGTTTTCTGTTTCCTCTTTTTCTGGGCTCAGTTCTGCCATATGTTGAAGCCCCAGCAGAGGTTTGAGATAATTTTTTTTTTTTTTTTTAATAGACAGGTTGTAATGTCAGGATATGAGGTTGAAAGGGCAGGTCTGAGTCTAATCTCAGATGAATTCTGAGCATTTCCTTTCTAGGTGGATGAGATCCAAGAATTTATCTCAGTTCAATAAACCCCACTTATTTCTGATGCTCATTCAAACAGACTTTGAATCCCTCGCACCCACAGACCAGGGCTGGTCATTTGGGTTCTGCACAGCTCTTCCAAGAGAGCTCAGGACATGTGGAGTCAGCAGGGGAGATATTTTGGGGTGACAGCTGAAGTGGGCTTCCTAATTTTTACGTATATTATAGGTATTATAGATTATACATACATAATGCCTGTCAGGATGTAGCCTGGGCTGCCTGCACCCCGTGCTTGGGGCAGATGGACCTGGCAGACATGAGCCCTGCTCCAGGGGTGGGGGCACAGGCTTTGCCCTCAGCACAGCCCCTCCAGGAATGTTGCACCTTACCCCCACACAGATGTTACATAAACAGGACTAAAATTAGAGCAAATAAAACTTCACAGGCGGAACATCATCCCCAGGGGCTCTCAGGGTTCCTACCAGCTGGGACTAAGGCACAGGCGTGGTGTGGGGCTCTGATGCCGGAGCCCCACACATCCCACCACGCTGCCCCCAACTTCCTCTGCAACCTGGGCCTGGGCTGAGTGAGTCCCACAGGATCTTTTGGCTGCCTGAAGTAAATTTTCTCTTATTTCCCTCCAGGCTCTCTTTTCCCCTGCTGCTGAATTTCGCTCAGCATAATGATTTCGAGGGCACCATTTTCAATTTCCTCTACGGAGCCAAAATTAATTCTGAGTTTATGCCACAGTGTAGCAGCGCTTTAAGCATCCACCAACAGTGTGCATATTTCACAATAATGTAATGGCTCCTAAACCCAAATACTGCTTAAACCACCACTGTCCTCCACTGTAAATATCAGTGATGCTTTCCTGAACCATGGTGCCAGCAGTGATGACTCTGTTGGTGCTGCTGATGTGCCCATTAAGATCTCCCCAGGATTTTATTACCCCTAGGAGCATAAGCAAGTGCAGGTGCTGGGGTTGTGGTCGGATGCTGCAGTGGGACAGGGAGAGGTGCTGGTCCTCACCTTCCTCTTTTCCTTTTCAGCCCTGTCTGCATAGGGAAGCCCCTCTCCTCTTCCTCTTCCTTCCATCACTTCTCTCTCGTCACAGCTCTAGGTAAGGGTTAGATCCAGGCAAGGAAGTTTGGGTCTGTTTTCCTTGGTCCCCTAGCCTTGTGGGCAAATCATTGAGATGAAGGTTTTTAGTTGAGTTATGACTTCATTTTATACCCCTCTGTTCACACCTCACCCCTTACAAGGCAGTTGGCCACAGGGGTTTTTTTTCAAGTAATACATATAGGTTGGGAGGACAGAGGGAAATCTGTCAAAAGAACAGATTATAAGTGATTGCCAGGCTATGGATTGACCACGTCCACTGCCTTGGGCCAGTGATTTTGACTCTGTCTAGAGAGGAGCAGGGGGGGAATTATAAGAACCCGCGTGTGCAAAAGTACACAAGCCATTAATTATGGCGACCGCCCCGCGATACGATCTCGCAAGAGCTAATGGAGCATGAGAAACCTGTGGAAAATGTTAGTGAGGGCTGTCAGGATGTTTGTCTTACGAGCTGCTCTGGATGATCTCATCTCTCCAACGTTTGGGAGGGCGAGGGGTGTGCCGGGTCAGCGGGAGCCGCGGGCAGGCGCCCCGGCTCGGGAAGGAGGGCAATGGCGTGGGGGCACGGGCTCTGCACAGGCAGAGAGAGGGACACTTGCTGTGCCCCTCTGCTGCAGATGAAAAATAGGGATGGAAAGGGTATGGCTTGAGGGCGTTTGGAAAGCATCACGTTGTGCCTTTTCTTTCTGCTCCTCTGAAACAGCCTAAATAAAATGTCACTTGGCATTGCATAACCGGGGCCTGGGGAGCAGCTCAGAGGGGGCAGCACTGGAGCCCCTGGCGAGGGGCCGCAGGGGCAGGAGGGATGCAGCCAGGCTGGGGAGTGGTGTGTTGCTGTGTGCAGAGCAAGAACCCTTTCTCAGGGGCATTCCTCCTGCTCCCACCCCTTCTCCCCACTGTGGCTCGCAGACACTGTCCCCAGAGGACCAAGTGATGACAAACAGGCCAAAAATGGTGGCGTGGCAATGCCGGAGCCAGAGGTCAGCTCGCTGTCCTGATTTATAAGAGATCTTTCCCGCTGCATCCCAGGGCTGCCTTGGCTTTTCATTCATGCAGGCGATGACGAAGGGCCATGCTTAAGCAGCATGACCGTGCTGGCACGGGCGGCTTTTAGGAGCAGGAAACCGCTCCCTTTATCCTCGCTTGATCTTTCGGAGTGAAATATGTGCAGTGCCCTTGTCAGCAGTAAGAGCCTCCTAAGGAAAGAAAGAAAGGTTAGCAAGCAGAAACAGATGTTTACCCTTAACTTCTCGCTTTGTGTGGACTGGGGAGACGAGGGGAAGGAGATTTGCAGTGCAGGAGGAAATGATCTCTGAAAGCCTGAGAAAGTCATGTCGGATCGAATCTGCCTTTCCCTTGATTTTGCTGTGGTTTTTATTTGGCCCAGCATTCTTTCTTTCTTCTTCTTATTATTATTTAAACACTCCATTCTCTTAAGGGAAAGATAATTGCTTTTTGTTTCTTCTGCCTGAGCCTCTCAACATGATTAAGATATAGAAACCAAATGCCTGGACATGAGGATGATCTAATAGGCACCGACCAGCCCGAGTCACTGTGGCCCAGTTTAAAAACATGGCACTTTTCCAGGATCTATTTGTTTCTCTTAATGCGGTGATTTGTTTTTCTATATTGCTCTCTATAATTATCACTGTGCTGTGTATTCACTGGCTCTAAGCTCGGTGTAATATAAATCTGGAATTAGTCTATTGAAGTCAGTGTCAGATACATTTCCTTTAACATCTAAACTAGGTCTTAGAGTCATTTATCCTACTGTAGCTCCAAACTAACTCCACTGAAATAAATACAGCTTCTCTCTCACCAGTGTTTTCCCAAAAAGCCCTCACCATAGTCCCTGCCTGCACTTTCTACCCTTGTGCTAAACATTAGGCTGGGGGTTAGGAAAAAATTTTCACCAGAGGAGGTGGTTCAGATTAGGTATTAGAAACATTTTTTCACTATAATAGCGGTCAGATATCGGAATAAGTTGCCCAGGGAGGTGGTGCAGTCACTATCTCTGGAACTGTTCAAGAGACATCTTGATGTGGCACTTGGGATATGGTTTAGGGGTGATTAGAGTTGATGGTTGGACTCAATGATCTTAAAAGTCTCTTCCAACCTTGATGATTCTGTGATTTTGTGAAGATAACGCCTGTGCCATCTTGCTGTGCCTTCAGACCAAGCCTTTCTTTAACCCCCCACTGAAATCTGGCTGTGTTTGCCCTTGCTGGAGGACAAAGGACAGCTGGGTCGGAGCCAGAGCCTCCCCCTGCACTGCTGGCAATGTGGGTTGCTGTTCCTTCACAACTTTAGTTCAGCCTCCCTCCAAAGCATTTTTGGATACTCCTTGGCTCAGGCTGCTCTTAAATCTGGTGCTTGAACCTTTTGTCTTCCTCTGGGCTGCCAGGGCTGGAAACGGCTTTTACAGGTCTGTGTAAAAGCCTTGGCTGCTTTGTCTCCACACATAACATGTGCCCAGTTAGGGCTGAATTGGGGTCCAATGTTTATCCTTCCCAAGATTTTTTTCAGGGGTCCAGGGGGAGGATGGGGAGGCCCTTGCACAGGCTGCCCAGAGAAGCTGTGGCTGCCCCATCCCTGGAAGTGTCCAAGGCCACGTTGGACAGAGCTTGGAGCAACCTGGTCTAGTGGAAGGTGTCCCTGACCATGGCAAGGGGGGTCGGACCTAGGTGATCGTAAAGATCCTTTGATGATCTTAGAGGTCTTATCCAACCTAAATGATTCTATGATTCTATATATGTGGAAATTATCAGTGAAAACATCATCAGGGTTGCTGTGCTGCACACAATGAGCACGGGGCTGGCCCGCTTGAGTAGGCAGACCACAGCTGGTCCCTGATGTCCCCTGGAAGCAGCCAAGTGCTCTTCTATGAATTCTGATAGACATTTCTTTAAAATAAAAAAATGTAACTTTTCAATCTCTCCCAGTTTTAGATTCAGGTAATCTGGAGAAATCCTGATATATCTGAGAGTTTTGGTTTTTTTCCTTTCTCAGATGAAGGCTGGGGACATCAATAGGTGCCCAGAACACGCCTTGTGCCTCCCAGTGTTTTCCCTAATTTTTTTTTTTCTCCAGTCACTGCACAATAAATGCACTTCACAGCCCTGTGCTGCTGCTTGATAACACAGCTGGAGAGAAGCTATTTTCTGATTTTCAGATATCGTGGTTTATCTCTAATGCTGGTTTTCACCGGCAGTTTAAGAAGTTCTTAGAAAACTCCTCAACTTCCCCCTTAGTGCTGAGATGGTAAGAGACAGATAAAACTTGTCATATAACCACCAAAAAATTTAGAGGTTTTTTAAGATGTAAACTCAGGGGCTATTATTGGGTTTTTTTTAGAGATGGCTCACCCCTACCCCAGGAGAAACAGAAATTATTAAACATCCTTTCTACTGGACTTAAACAAACGAGCAAGCCCAAACAACCAAACCGACCAAACAAACAAATAAAAGCAGAACAAAACAAACCAACCCAAAAGCCAAAGAATGTAGAGCTTTTACTGAAAAGTTGAAACTTGAAGATTTGGGGTCAAAAACTTTCAATTCAAAGCCTAAAGTTCTGATTGGGAGATTTTCTTGCTGGGTAGTTTTGTTGGCCAAGATAAAGGTCCTGTGTCACCCCGGGATGCTCTTTCAAATGGGAATTAAGACGTTCCCAGTCATGGTGCCTCACTGGGAATGAGGCTGGGAGCTCTCCCCATGAGGAAAAAGGAAGCTTTTTTTTTTTTTTAGAAAAAGAATTGCTATTTTCCATCAGACAGCAGGCCTGTCTCTAAAGATTTCTGTCACAAACCCACATTCTTTCCAGAAAACATTGTTTCTCCTGGCCACAGGCATCACTTCAGAGAACAGAGACTTTCTGGTCCTTCCCTGAGCATCCCCCAAACCAGCAATATGTAACCAGCTCCTGCTCCCTGTTAAAATTCAAACCACAGCCTTCCTCACCACTCCTTTTCTCAGATGACATTTAAACCCGTCAGCAGTTACAACTGGCGTCGTGCAATCCTTGTAACCAGTGCAAAAGTTGCACCCTGGCTTCTAAAAACAGAAAAAAAGGAAGAGGATGGCTAAGAATGGACATAAATACACCAAAACGCCCGTGTGCTGCTTTCTCTTCTTCTGGTCTGACAGGGTTTCCACTGCTCCTCCCCTTGCAAAGCTAAATAAACCCAGGCAGCCGTGAGTAATAATGTGTAATAAGCAGGGGTGAGAAATACATTCATCAGCGGTCAAATGACATGGGCAGTGTGTCACCCCTGTCCCCACGCCACGTTTGATGGAAGCTGAGGGTTGTTGTGGGTAAGGAGAGGGCGCTGGAAAGTGTCTGCTGAGAAGCTGGAGTACATTCCTGTAGAGCAGCTGGAGGGGATCCCTAAAGGGATCTTCAAAGGACCCCTGAAGGGATTCAGAGAATCACTAAGGTTGGAAAAGACTTCTAAGATCATCAAGTCCAACCATCAACCCAGCACCGACCACCTTGTTCACCACTAAACCATGTCCCCAGGTGCTATATCCATGTTTTTACTTCCAGGGATGGTGACTCCACAGCTTCCCCGGACAGTCTGTTGCAATGCTTGACAAGCCTTTCTGTGAAGAAGTTTTTCCTAATATCTAATCTAAATCACCGTGAATTTTGTCACCCATGGGCTCTGGCATTTCAGTTCTGGGCTGATCACATCCCAGCGGACTTGGGATGAGCACTCGTGTGCTTGCCAGCATTCCCTGCCAGGCAGTGTGCTCATCTGCCTCCCGAGAATGGCCAAGGCTGGAAAATCAGGTAGCTCTCAGGGAGATATTTTGTATAAATTGAAATTTCTTCCATATACAGTCCAGGTACAGGGTAGCTGGGCATGTTCCTGGGTGAACACACACAGCCCATGCTGGTCAGCACACGGCCATGCACTGATACTGCCTTGAGTCCTGAGCACACATGTGAGCCACTCGAATTGCTTTCATCTGGTACTGCCCAAAACGCGGCCACGGGTGAGCAGGGACCTGCTGTTGTTTACCTAAGGTACAAAGGGGGCTTAGACAGTTCTCTTGAGCTGCTTCCGTTTCCCCGTGATTAATATATTCAGGTCTATAGTCGTTTGTTTTTATAAACTCCACAAACAAAAACTTGATGTTTTGGTACCAAGCTCAAATATGGGAACAATTTGGTTCCCAGCGCCAGCATTTCTGATGCAAGAACTGAAAGGCGTCCAGAAATGCCGTGTTTTCACTGAACAGCCTTTGGTCCCAAGATATAGCATTTTTAAAGCATTACAGAAGCAAAAACAATCCCAGTGCCTTGAAAGCTTTTTACACTGACTCTGCTTCATGGAAACACTGACTCAGGGCCAAATGGCTGATTGTGTCGTGTGATGTAAGAAGGAGTTAGAAAGCTTAGCAGGGCATTAGAATAATGCTCTGTGTGTGTGTGTGTGTCTGTGTGCAGTGAAGGGGGGACATGGCATTTATTAGAAAGCTTTAAATCTTTTGCAGCTCTGTGTTAGTCACTTGCAAAACAGTCACAGACCCAGTTGAAAGCGATGGGAACGCGATGTGTGACAGGCTCTAAGCTGCTGAGCTGAGCTCCTGGTCGAGATCTTTTCAGTTCATTTAAAGGCTGCAAAATCTTCCTCGCTGAGGGGGGGGGGGGGATGGGGAGTAAACGCTGCTGCTGTGCAGCCAAGGGAGAAAAGGACTTTGTTATACTTCTGGAAGGGGAATGAAGGATGTAGCAATGTTCAGAGAGGCCAAATTCTGGCTTGGCTTCTGCTGTCACACTGAACTAAGGGTGGAGATTTGGGGATGGTGCAAGTCTCCCAAGGTGCAGATGCTGGCAAAGGGAGGGATGCGATGCAAGGGGAGTTCCAGCCCTGCCCCTTCCCTGCTCCATACTGGTGGGAAAGATTTTATCGTTTGCTTTATCTTGTTGTCCTGCCAGGGAGAGAAGCCATTCATTGCAAACATGAACTCTGAGATGAGTAAAAATCAGAGATGACCCGAGTGCCTGGAGGCATAAAAGCAGCTACTGAATTGTTCAGCTTGTTTAATGAAGTGGAGCGGCACAAAGACACAGTTCATATATAGATTTATATATACAACACTGGCACTTAAACAATTTATGGAGCTCACTGCAAATTTAAGATTGGGAAGCCTGGCTGCTGTCAGCTCTTAGAAAGAGATTTGGGATGGAAAGTCCTATCAGAAAAGCTGCCCTTGCTGTAGTGCTCTGATGGCAGAACATGAAGGAGCTGGGGATGTGCCAACTCATGGCTGCTGTGGGAGGTCAATGGAGCTGCTGCTTAAACCTCAGGTCTGGCCACAGTGAAGTGCCATTTGCTGTTGTCATCTTGCCCTTGGGTGGTGACTCCCTGCAGAGCTCAGGTAAGTCACTGTTCCTGCTGCACCTGCAGCACCAACAGAGCTACAAGACAGGTCTGCTGCAGATCACTCCTGTTTTCTAAATATTTGCATTCTGTACACACACACAGAGCCACGCCACAGCCATCCATGCCATCTCTTCCTTTGCAGCAACCTCGGTTCCCAGCAGTGTAGCTGTGAGTGGGCAGTCTGCTGCCCTCGCTGCCCTTGCTGCCCTTGCTGCCCTTGGTGCCTTCACTGCCCTCTCTGCCCTTGCTGCCCTCTCTGCCCTTGGTGTCTTCATTCTCCTCTCTGCCCTCACTGCCCTCTGTGCCCTCACCCAGCTCCCACTCTGCCCCTGGCACAGCTCCACGGTCTCCCCTGCCCGCCGGGCATCTGTGCTCATCCCCACACCGTATGTGGTGCCAGCCTGTTCCCGGCGTGGAGGGTGAGTAAGGCTGTCTCATCGCACTGCTCCCACCTCCAGTGAGTCATCGGCCAGGAGGAAGATGCAAGCGCTGAACTACATTCGATGCCTGTATCTGAAACACCGCGTCTGAATGATGGTGCAGGTCATTAGATCCCTAATTTCCTCTTTAATGGATTTTCTAATGCATTTGATGAATAAAGAGATGCTCAATAGTAAATAGAAATACCATTTGCAGCCTTGGACGTGAAATGGGGCCGTAATGCTGCCATTATTTATGTTTACCCAAGCCCTGTGGGCCTCACTGAGGTGGAACAGTGTGAATGCTGAAAGGACGGGGGCTGGAAGTGCAGGGCAGTGTCAGTCCGGGCCACTGCCAGAGGAACAACTTGAGTGTGCGGGCGATTTTCAGAACATGAATGATCCTATTGACTCCTGATCGCCTGTGGATACGACCTGGGCTGAATGGGCCTTGTGTTTGCAGGGAAAGATGGCCCAGAAGGACCTGAGAATGACTCCAAGCAGACATCGCTAAATGTCACTTTGTATGCGCAGTGTCTGCCCACCCCCTGACCGTGAGCTGAGACACCGGGAGGGGTCCTGGGTGCCAGCCTGGGGCTGTGCTGGGGAGGGTGAGCAGGGTCCTGCCTGCAGCCTGACCAACTCTGTGGGCTTCACTGAGCCCCTCGAGGGACTCACCCTCACTGCACGGGGGCTGCCATCCCTCCACAGCCTCCTGCCTGGGTGGGAGCTCTCTGTCCTGCTGGGTACAGCAACTCGAGCCTCTTGTTTCAGAAGCACCACGTTGGTGCACAGTAATGTGATTATACATTCACATCCACTTGTGTAAAGCTGGCAGCATCCTCAGTGAATATTTTCCTACCTCCGGTTTCTAAATGGCATCTCTGCTAACAGCCATGTATCATCATTACCAGCAAGGCTTTGGAGGATGCACGAGCAAAGTGTGATATTACTTAAACCTCTCCAAGTACTGTCTGATAATTAATCAGGCGTGGGCTGGTTATGTTTGCACCTTACTCAGTGGAGAATAATGCAACGTAACGAGGCAAGATTTTAGTTAAAATTCTCTGGTGAGCTGATCCCCCCAGGGCAGGACAGCTGTCTCCCCCTGTGTATATGTGGACACCATGGACCAGAAGGCTTGTCCTATCTTTTCCTTCCTGCGGAAGCATCAGCATCAGATAGTGCTGGGTCAGTACCAGAGGTGAGAACTCAGCCCAGAGGAACCAAGGGTCTCATCCAAAACTGCAGACCCTCAGCACTTGCTGGCCCAGACATCATTTGATTCTTGGGGTCTCATCCTGCAGCTGTTTTTGCTCCAGTGTTCTCTCCAGTAGTGCCATTATGTATTAATAAGGGACAGAGCTGGCAGCAGGAAAGGGCAGCAGAAGTACACATTTGTCTTGCTGTCCAGTAAGCCACATAACAAATAGCAATGCCAAGTGTAATCCTGCTTCAGTTAGAACTGTTGCTTTGGTTTGTCATCATTCATTGTTTGGAGTAAAGCTGCTTAATGACAGGATGTGGGAAATGAAAAGTTTTTTATGTCCTTGTAGACTTTTTAAAATAAAAATTCCTGAGCGATGAAGGGGAAGAAGGTGCTTGCGCAGGAGCCCTGGCCGGGGTGAACCTTCCCCAGCAAGGCTCAGGAGATGGAGGGTTTGCTCTCAGCTTCAAAAATAACCTGCTGTGTAAATCCAGGCAGTATCCAAGCAGTCCCTCTGCTTGCTTTGCTTACATTACACATCTGGTGCAGCTGCTCCTGCCCGGAGCCTTGCAGAACAGGACCTGCATTTTATGGGAAGAAATGAAAAATAAAAGATAAATGCCATGGACCTGTGTGGGGCCACTTCTCTGCAAAATGCCCCATGGCCAATTAAAAATTGTTAGATTTTGAACCTAAATACAGGGGAACAGAGGCAATTATCCTCATGGACCGTGAGCAAGTGGATGAAATCTGAGGTGGACAGGTGCTTGAAGAGGAGACTTCACTAAGCAACTGAGGAATGAGACAACCCCAACTCTGCCAAAAAAACTGAGGTGCGTGGGGTGCCTTTTTCATTTTTAGGTGCATTTCAATAATGATCCTCATTTTCATACAGGCCACAGTGGGGCTCCACCCCTTCTCGTGCTATTCATGTCTAGTTGATGGTGCAGAATTACCAGCGGGCGTGTGATTCTTTGCTCCCAGTGGGAACTCTCCCACGTGGGTGCTCTGCACATCAGGTAAGCAAATAGGGAACCTGATGGGTTTGGTGGGATTTTCTTCCAGGCTTTAGACTCGTTTCTGGCAGGTACAGCCCTCGAAGAGCCACCAAAGGCTAGGATGTGGCCAACAAGCCTGCCTAATTGCTAGCCCATCCCCTGCTTCACTTTGCCTCCAGAATTATTCTCTCTCCTATGTATATGTATTAAGCTATGTTCTGAACTATGTGAAATCAGTGTGGAATTTGCCTGAGGTTTCTCTCTGCTGGCCCAGGGCTTCTCAGCAGTGTAAGCAAAATTAAAGGAGGTGCTGGGGTTGCAATGAAACCATTCTTGCTTATTGGAGAGGGAGAAAGAAAGGAGTCAGGGAGCTGTGCTTTCTGCCCTCCGAGCTGCAGGAAGCTTGGGGAGTGGCTGAAATCCCTCTGGTGGGGCTCCTGCATACTTGGGATTTTCCATGTTTTACAATCTCAGATAAATGTCACCTTTATTTTTCAGGATTATTTGATATATTCTTACAATAATCTATTACCAGCAGATCACTACCATGCTCATCACCACTCTCTAGGTCCAAAAGTTGGTTTTTCTGTGGCTGGGTTTTTATTTTTTTTTTTTTGCATCCCTTGAAAATTTCTATTTCCAACAAGCCCACTGTTATCTCACTTTTGCTATTTTAAGTTCTGTGGCACAAAAAGGCTGACTCACAGAAAGCCGTGTTGTAGGAAATATTGGCTCAGCTGAGGAAATAATTCTCAGTTCATTCTTCCACTGTGAGATTTGGGGGTTTTTTTCTGTCCCTTTTTTTTGTGTGTGTGTGTCTGTGTGTGTGTTTTTCAGTCTCATGTTATGGCACACATCTAGCACCGTGAAAGATTGAGAGCTGTTTCTAATACACTGCTCTACCCAGTCAAATCTCTCTTTCTCTGTATACCCTGAAGTGTTTTATGTACCTGCTCGGAATGTTACAAAGGATGCTCACACAGCTCATAAAATTTGGTCTCGTTTTGGAAATGTTTTGTGGAAACATGCTGCTTAATCTGCTGCAGCCAGTCACAGTCACTGTCGTGGCGGTGCGTGTCGGAGGGGGTGAAGATTACAGCCAGCTTGGGGAAGTTTGATACGTTATCAGAAGTCCTCAAGAATAAAACTGAAAGAAGTGGATGTCCAAAGAAATGTAGAGAAACGACAGAAAAAAGGGGGAAATACGGGAGGCCCCGGGGAAGTCAACCTTCTGGCTGGACTTGTGCTGCTCCCTCTGAGAACCTGCGGTCACCCTCTCACTAAGGGATTGTGTGGAATAAATCCTGGGTGTGCTTTAATTGAGTGCTAAGCACATCAGCAACGTGCAGTGAAAGACAAGGCTGGAGATCCAGGATGAAATCCTTGCCCAGCGGGGTGGGGAAACAAAAACAACCCCACAACTGCAAAACCTCTACTGACTTCAAGGGCTTTAATCACCGGGGCAAGCTGTCTAATAACACACTGCAGGGTGTGCTTTGGCACTGCCATCTACTTTTGTTCATTTTATGCTAAATATGCCAGAAAACGACATTTAACATCTTGTATAAATGGATAGAGCATATCTGTCTGCAGGAAAGCAGCTGATGCAAATAATATAAGAAACAAAACCAAGGTCTTTCGAGTGTACCTACTGATGTTTTTTTCCACACCTTTTTGACACCATCATTAGCAAAACCTAATTAGAAGGTGGTTTTCAACAATTGCTGTCCTCAAGACATCAAGTACACCCCTCAAATAAATAATATTATCATCATCTTTAAAATACTCCATAAACACTAATTTACCCTCCCAATTTACTTGTGAGATAGATAATTATGTGTTAACAATAATATAATCACCATTAGTAGCTGTGTTAGTCCTCTCTTTTTATAGATGGAAGCTCATGCCCTGATAATAAACAGCTTGCTGAAGGCCACATGAGGAGTCTTTCAGGACTCTGATTAGGGAGCAAATCAGTCCTGGCTCTGTCCTCCCCTCACATAAAAAACAGAACGTCAGTATAATGAAAAAAAGGCAGGATTTAAGCATGGGCAAGAAAGAGAAATCTTCTTCAGGTTGGCTGGATTCTTGAACTGACAGGAAATATTAAAATAGTATGTGACAGAAATCAAGGTAAATAATAAATATTATACCTTTTGTACTTGTGCCTTTATTTACTCTGCAGTAATTATACCGAGTAATGTAGATTATATTATGAATCACTATGACGCTTACAAGACTGAATTTTTTGCAACCACATCCTGGCCCTGTGAGATAATCTGTTTGATCTCCTACGAGGGCCAGATATGTCTTGCTTGAAACTTCAGAAGTGTGTGAGAGCAGCTGGTACACACCCTTTTTCGTAACCATGTTAAAATAAAACAGGTTTGGATTTGCTCAGCCACTGTAGGATGCAACATCTGAGTTACAACCCCGCTGTGAAGAGAGCTTTGCCATAACCACAGAGTTAACAGGGACCCCTTCAATATTTCTGTTTGAGAGGTAATGTTTTCTTTCCATCTTAATGTGGATATTTACATATGTAACAAAAAAAAAAAAAAAAAAAAAAAAAAAAAAAAAAAAAAAAAAAAAAAAAAAAAAAAAAAAAAAAAAAAAAAAAAAAAAAAAAAAAAAAAAAAAAAAAAAAAAAAAAAAAAAAAAAAAAAAAAAAAAAAAAAAAAAAAAAAAAAAAAAAAAAAAAAAAAAAAAAAAAAAAAAGAAAAAATATTAAAACAATCCTTAGTGATTAAAGCCAAAACATAAATGTGTTCCTATGGCTCCAACAACCCAGTTCATGCTAAGGCTACAGTGCTGCACCTGCGATAACTAAACCCGCTGAGGTCAGCCAGTGCCACTTCCCAGAGTCAGGTCTGT
Source organism: Empidonax traillii (assembly GCF_003031625.1). Taxonomy (NCBI): domain Eukaryota; kingdom Metazoa; phylum Chordata; class Aves; order Passeriformes; family Tyrannidae; genus Empidonax; species Empidonax traillii. The sequence continues at coordinate 278,605 of NW_020955699.1, forward strand.
GTCAGCATCTTTCCATGTTGTTCATTCATTTTTCTCCCCTGCTTGTGTGAAATATCCACCAATCCTCCTGGGGCTGGATTCTGGGTAGCAAGGGATGATATTCAGCTTTTATTTCGTCCTCCTTCTTGTGCCAGGAGCCACTGTGGGAGCCTGGGGGTGGGGGCCAGTGGCATCCTTTGCCCTCAGTATCAGCCCTCTGTGGGCAGAGAGGCCCTGGGACTGCAGCAACAAACCCACTGGTTTTCTTTCCCCCCCCAAAAAAGGGACAATGTGCCCAGGAGGGAGCAGTTGCTTCCCTGCAGGAAGCCAAGGTGAAGGAGCCCTCTCCTGAAGGGGCTCAAGCAGCAGGCGTCTCTTTTCTTCTGTCTTTCTCACTTTTCCTTTAAAAATCCCTTCCTCTGGCACTGATCTGGAAGCTCTCCTAGTTCACACACACATTTGTGTTCCCCTTAAAAAACCTTTAGGAAATGCTGGGCCTCTGGGTGGGAGGTCAGCACCAATAACACAGTAAGGCCAGTGGCTCTGTTTGATAAGTATCCCCATCCCCTCTGTTTTTTGGGGGCCTGCTGGTAGCTTTTAAAATTAGGAACGTGAAATAGGCCCTGTGCAGAAGGGCCAAGGCGAGCAAGCCCGTGCCCTGTTGGAGCTCTGTACACCAGGGAGATGCTGACAGGTTCTCGTGTCTCAACACCAATGTAGGGCAAAACGTGCTCTGAGCAGCATAACTGGTGTCCTGAAACTTCTGAAAGAGCCACTTCATGGTTTTGGATCACACAGTCCATCAGCTGCCTATGAATGAGGGACTGTTCACCTGGTCATGCTGTTCCTCTGCTCTCGCTGTTTATTCTGGGAAGCAGAAGCCTCTGAGATCGATCTGGTAAGTGTATCAATGAGATGATTGTTTTGGGATTGACTCCTCCCTGCCTTATGGAGTTCTACAACTTTATCTCTGTGTGTGTACTTTAAAGCATCTGATAAAGACTTGTGCTACAGGTATGCTAATGACTAATGTTAGACTTTTTTTACCATATATGTCCACTGTTCAGTTACTGATGAATCTGCACACGAAGGTAGGGGCAGAAAATGCTCCATATTCAGAAAGAAGACCTTTTCCAGCATGTCATCTTCTGCAGCCGCTGTCAGCAGACTCAAAAAGAATAAAACCAGTGCTTTCAAACTGGTGAAACCTCCATTTCCTCTCTCAGCACAACACAAAGACAAATAGTTTAGAGGTGTGGGTTGCTTTTGTGTGTGTGTTTGTTTGTTTGTTTGCTGTTTTGGTTTTCTTTTTAAGTTGATATCAGCCTCAAATTGAGGGAAAAAACAAAGTCTTAGAGTGTGAAGGCCACCAGCCCTAACCCTTCCGTGCTTCTGATTCAGGGCTTGCAGCCACAGGGAAGCCGTGGGGAAGTCACGGTGGAATTGTTAGGGTGTGGGTGTACCTATTCATTAGGATTAAAGTGCCCTTGTGGTTTATGTTAATCCACTTTGGGATGCAAACTGTCGAAAGCATCTTTGCGGGGAATTGGACCGTCCATGCAGGGAAATTCCAGCACCCAAGTCCCTCCTCCACCCTGGCAAGCCCGGGAGCTCCCCCGTGGGAGCCTGATGGTTCTTCTATTTAAGTCAACAGGGTTTAAGTCCCGCTGGTTTAAATATCAGGTTTAACTGGGGCTCCCCTGCATATCAAAGGCACTATGGTAATTTTTACAAGGGAAAGTGTTGAGGGAAAGTGTCTGTCCAGGCTCCTCCCCGCTCTCCCTGTTGCTCAACTGCGATGCTGAGTCACTGCCCTTTCTGGCCCAGCAAGCGCCTGCACTTTCTTGGTGCTGTGTTTGTGTAGGATGGGGTCACGCATGCCCAAGCTGGGGGAGTCCTCTGCATAAACAAGAGCTAAAAATGAACAAAAAGCCTTCCTGCTTCGCTGGTATTTATTTACGCGCTGCCATGCGCGGCAAGCTCCACTCTGGCACCTGGATTACGTGTGGACTGGGCTTGAACTTTCCCGGAGTCAGTCATCCACTTCCCGCTGATGTACTGGTGCCTCACTGGGCTTTCTGTCTCGCCTCGATCTGCAAAAGATTTATGGAAGGATATTATATAGATTTAACACAATACCATGGGTTTTATTATTTGCTGGAAAATGTTAATAAACCTCAAGTATTACAGATGCATTTTAATCCCTGAAGTGATTTTTGAGTAGAATGCATGAATTATTAATTGTTGTTATTGTTATTATCGCAGTGCATACCTACCTCACAGGGCATTGTGAGGATTAATTAATTCTTGTAAAGATGTAAAAGGCCATATAGGTGTCAAGGGTTATGACTAAAGTGCTTTGAAAATGGAAACCATTCTGTGAGTGCCAAGTATTATTATTTATGGAGTCCAGGCAGTGTGCTTGGTGCTGTGCAAACACTGGGCCAGTTATTGCAAATATTTGCTTATATGTGCTTGGTAGGCCGAGCACTCCCTGTTACAAGTCATCTCAGCTATTTTAAGGATGTGTCTTAAAAATATGGCTGTGAGAAGACTTGCCAGTCTCTGGGATGCCACGGGCCGTGAACAGCTGTGCCACTGTAGCACTTTGGAGGCATGCTTTTATTCAAACACGGGTATGAACCAAGACCTCAGAACCGCTCCAGTTACACATCCAAAAGTTAGAGCTTTGCCCCGTCTTTCCCATTACTCTGTGAAAGGAAACATAACAACAGTAATTGTTTTAGAGTGCCTCTCCCAGCTCAAGGCAAAGCCGACCCCCCAAGCCCAGCTTGCTCACCAGACAATCC